>NC_041383.1:23050664-23150282 GCF_002162155.2 Triticum dicoccoides
ATACATAAACACTATTCTGATCACGGGATCAGAATAATATTCTGATCACAACCTGAACTTCCCATATAAAGCGCCTGAACTTCCCTGTGTACAAGCCTGACCTTCGGACTATCTTCGCAACCGTGGCTTCCCCTGCGTATTACTCCCGTCGGTAGTGTTGCTTGGGATGTGAATGTAATCCATATACTCATACCTGCATCTAAATGCTCGTTTTGATTCGTAATTTTGCATTTTGGCGGATTCACTCTCGGGGCGGATGAACTTGTGTGTGTTTATAAGTTTAATGCATTCACTGGACGTTTATAACCTCCAACATGATGGGAATTTGGTGTAGGTACGAGTTTCATGGACAGTTTGTCGTTAATTTCAACGGATTTGATTTTGGGATTTGTGTTCTTCGTCCGCGGGAGTGGTTTCCGCGGCTTCTGTGGATTTATTGTTTTTGTGTGAATATAGAGGACAGATTTGATTGCAGTAATAAGATTGGATCCTTCATACGTTGTTAATTTGGTCGGGCAGGCGCATACACCCCAGAAATCGGGCGATTGGATCTCGTGTCCGCCCGCTTTGGTTTTGGTTCTTCGATGAGACAGCTTGGTGGTTTTATCGTTTTGATGTTAGGGCGGAGTAGGATATCGTTTGAGGTCTCGGACCGAGAAGGTGTAGTCACCTAAGTGATTAAATCTGAAAAGCATATTCGATAATGTGTTTTTTCCAGTGATTCTACTGTATGTGTTACAGGGTTGGACTTCTGCACCTTTTGTGCTTGAACTTCCCTCGTTTTAATGCATGTTTTTTGGGTAATGCTGCAATGCGATCTGTTCGGTTGGTGTTGTTATAAAAAATTTGTGTACGATTTTTTGTTTTTCAGAGTACTCATATACGTAAATGTGGAGCTGGTCCATAGATACACAAATCATCCTTTTTATATTTATTCTTTCTTCAGGACTATTTTTTTTGATCATCCACGTTCTGTGGTAGTAATTGGACTTCTATATTACGAGTGATTGAACTTCCTGAATTCCACATTGCAAGGTGGTACAACATCGCGCTATATTTTTTATTTTTTTATTTTTTTTGTAATTTTCAATTTTTCTAATTTGGATTTTAGTTTGTTCCGCGGCAACTATGGGATTATTCCCAAATATGCATGCATACCTTACTTATTTTATTTTGTAACATGTTTGCATACTTCAAAAGTGGTAGAACTTCTGTTTGTGTTTAACGTGAACTTACAAGATTTTTGCTTCTGTGTAATTTGTCTTTCTACATGTTCATTTGATGTTTTTTCAAAACGCCGAACTTTTATGTTTTTACAACTTGAACTTATCTTTTTATTTAGAATATTTGATTAGCTAACTTACGCCTTGTGCATTTTGTTTCTTCGACACTAAACATTATTATTCCTCGGGTGCTTCTTTCTTGGTTTTTTATGTCACGGCAAAAAAAATTTGAATGCAGGTTAATCTTTTTGACATTGATATTCCAGGACAGATTACATTCCAGAAATCAAAAACCCTTAGTAGATTTCTTTCTGCAATTTGTTGTAACTACTGTGTAAGTGTGGAGCTGGACCACATGCACTATCTTCAGTAGAATCTGGACTTCTTCTTTTTTAATGGTTGAACTTCTAGTTTTGGAGATTGCACTCCACATTGGAAGGCGAAGGTGCATGATGCTCTATATTTTCTTTCTTTGGTTTTCTTTGTAATTTTAATTCTCTAGCTATTTTTTTAGACTTTTGTCTCATGAGCAATCATGGTATTAGCCCAAGTATGGGCCGAGACAGGAACGAGCCGGAGTAGGCGACGACGCGGCGTGCCGCGTCGTCGCATGGCGGAGGCGAGTCCGTCACATCCGTGACCCCACTATCTATCTTAGGGTTTTTAGGGTTTAGGGTGCGTGCGGTGGGGGTGGAAACAGAATAACCACATTGCGTCCTGTCAAATCCTAGCGCGCAGCAATGCGGTAGCGCGAGGCTGAGCAGGGGGGAGGGGGTCGGGACCCCCCCTCCCCTCCCCCTACGAGGCCGAGATAGGAACGAGCCGGAGCAGGCGACGACGCGGTGTGCCGCGTCATCGCATGCGGAGGCGAGTCCGTCACATCCGTGACCCCACTATCTATCTTAGGGTTTTTAGGGTTTAGGGTGCGTGCGGTGGGGTGGAAACAGAATAACCGCATTGCATCCTGTCAAATCCTAGCGCGCAGAAATGCGGTAGCGCGAGGCCGAGCAGGGGGGGAGGGGGGGTCGGGACCCCCCTCCCCTCCCCATGCGAGGCCGAGACAGGAACGAGCCGGAGCAGGCGACGACGCGGCGTGCCGCATCGTCGCATGCGGAGGCGAGTCCGTCACATCCATGACCCCACTATCTATCTTAGGGGTTTTAGTGTTTAGGGTTTAGGGTTAGATATGAACTTCATCTATTTTTGTACTTGTACTTCTTCTTTTTGTTTCTTTATGGTTTATTTATTCTTATTCCTTTACTTCTTTTATTAGAGTACATGAACTTCTGTTCTTTATTTTTTGAACTTCTTTTCTCTTGTTTTTTAGGTGTTTATTTTTTGTTTGTATTTTTCTTCCCTTCGTAGTGTATTTGCCATCTATTTTTGGTTTTAAGGATATCAGCAGTGCTTGTATGATCTTATCTCATTATAATATATGCATTCAATTGGTGCATTCATTTATCTATAGATGTATTTACTTTTATAGCTGTTGGGGGGTAAAACTGTAATTTCACATGCGCTGCAACTCCCACCACGACAGACAGGCATTAACTGACCATCTCCCTCTCCACCACCTATCAGAAAACCCCTCTCCCTCTGTCGCTCGCTCTCTCCCCCCTCTTCGTCGCTCCGCTGCCTCCTTCAACTGCAACTCCCCCCGATTTCTCCACCCATGTCCCCTGCCCTCACGAGTGGAGTAACCGGCACACTCCCCCGCTCCTATTTCTCCCCCGCGCCGCGCTCTCCCTCGCCCAACGCGTTCTCCTCTGCTCCGAAGCGAGGGCGGCAACTACTTGCGCGTGGCGTATTGTAGCCTTGCTTAGCTATGGCAGCATTGTATAAATAATGTTGAGAAAATTCCTTTATACCTTTCCAACTTGTTAAAGTTAATTTTTCTATTTCTCTCAACCTTTCATTTTTCAATGTGGTATGACCCAATTCTGGATCTTCTGCTATGACCATATTTGATATGACATTGGCAAAGTTATTAGGATTACTCCCAACTCTTTTTAGTTCTTCGTATTGGTCTGGATATGTCTCTACCCATTGTTCCCATAATATTTTTACTGATTCTCCCAAAAATATTTCAACATATGTTATCATATCTTTCACCTTATTCCCTATATTATATTGATTTTGTATATATTTTTGGACTATTAATCCTTTCCACACACTAATTACATTCGGCCAATCTACAGGGTCATGGGCTGCTAAATTCAGAATTGCACCATCATTCCTAGAGTTTTGGAACTGCACTACTTTTTCAAAACCTCTTCTTTTAGAACCCATAAATGTATTATTGTCCAGGGATATATGTAGGTTGATAATCATCTTTTTCAGGAGGCCATTTTCCAGCTGATCGAGTAGGTCTCTCTCTTTCTCCTTCTCTTTTTACAGAAGACTCGCCATATCCTCTTCTTCTTTTATGACCACCTAAATCTACTTCCATGGCTTCCATCACATTTTCTAAATTATGCAGAATTTCGTCATCTAACAAGTTTATAAAATCAGCATTTTGCTCAGAATCAATATAATTTTTACCTTCATATTCATCCCATGGTTCTTCTTCTTCTTCATAACTTTATAATAATAGCTTATTATTGATATCCCATTGATCTTCCTCACTTATGGCTTTCTCCTTATGACTTTCGGTTTTATTCTTAATATCGGTATTTTCTTCACGTTTAATATTATTCTTTGGCACCACTGGGTTACTAATGACTGGTTTTTTATCCTTTATTAATATTTTTATTCTCGAAATTTCTCTAATAAAGAATAATTCTCTTTCTCTTATTTTAGGCCAATCTGATGTCATTGAATTATTATATTCCCAGTTTATGCGTTTTAATTTTTCTCCCCAATGTTTTAATTCATCTTCTAAGTCTGCCTTTTCCATGCATTCTTTTACTCCTTTATTCCTACTATCACTACTCTCTGCTTCTGACAAAAGAGGTTCTATTTCTTCTACGGCTGCGGATTTATATTTCAAGAATCTAATGCTACTACTTCCTTCGCTATTTTGGTAGCCTATATAATTTTTTGGCTGCTTCAACTCTTTCTTTTCTATTAATTCTCTTATATTCCATTTTTCTCCTGCTCTCTCTTCAGAACCAATTTTAAGAGGGCTCATAAATTTTATGCCTTTAGATTGCATGCTCTCTATTACATCATTTACGTTTACTTTGTATCTAGAGCTGCTTTTATTCGTGAGTCTTCCTATGAATTCAATGCTTACTAACAAATTTGTTCCTTTAAATTCTTCATATCCTTAGGTTTCAAACCCAAAGCTCATTTTCTCAATAAATTCTTTTACAGGCATCATTAAGTCTGGAGCTATATATGTTATTAATCTATTTTCGTTCATATCTCCATCCATAAAGCCTAATGATGCTTTGTCTACCGACTCCCATCTTTTATCAAGTAATGTAATTAATACCTTCGTTCCTAATTTCTTTCTTGTCATTCCTTTTACTCCTATAATATACATCCCTTGGTGAATATATTTGTACCCTGAATATTTAAGTTCATTCTTAATATTTTTGCTAACAATTCTTAAATCAACCAGATGCGTTAACACACTTAATTCCACTTCTCTAGATATTCTGTATAATCCGCTTTTACTTTCAAATATGCCCATGTGATATACTTGTTGCGGTCTTATTTTTCTTAACGTGTCTCTCTGATATCTTTCTAATTCGCGTTCCATGTCTATAACCTCTTCTAAATTATCTATGTCGTCACTTCTGCATGATATCCTATTCATCATGGTTAGCGGCCTAGAATCTTGCCTTATTAACTGGATGGTCGTGTCTCTTCTAGACAGGCTTTTAGATAGTTCCATTTTTCGGAATTAATATTTTTAAAGGATGAGACTATTCCGGATGAAGATAATATCAACTCGTTGTTATCTCGTTTAGTATTTAGCTTTTCCAAAATCTGGACTAGTAGTTGTAGAATTGTGTTATTCTGCCTTATAATTATTCTGGAATCTTCTTTTGGCGAATCGTGATCTGAAAAACCGACAGAAGGTGTTAAGTATTTTTCTACTTCTTTTAGTGCTTGGTTATATTCACTCATTCAAGTTATGATATGACTAGAGTCTTTACTTCTAGTATTAACCTTTTGACTTCAAGTATATCGCGTCTTATTTCTGTTGGGTAACGTAGCAGAAATTCAAAAAATTTCCTACGTAACACCAAGATCTATCTATGGAGAGACCAGCAACGAGTAGAAAGGAGAGAAGAGTGCATCTACATACCCTTGTAGATCGCTAAGCGGAAGCGTTCAAGTGAACGGGGTTGATGGAGTCGTACTCGTCGTGATTCAGATCACCGATGATCAAGTGCCGAACGCAAGGCACCTCCGCGTTCAACACACGTACAGCCCGGTGACGTCTCCCACGCCTTGATCCAGCAAGGAGAGAGGGAGAGGTTGAGGAAGACTCCATCCAGCAGCAGCACAACGGCGTGGTGGTGGTGGTGGAGCGTGGCAATCCCGCAGGGCTTCGCCAAGCACCATGGGAGAAGAGGAGGAGGGAGAGGGGCAGGGCTGCACCAACGAGAGATCAAATCGCGTCTTATGGGCAGCCCTATGCCTCACTATTTATAGGGGGAGAGGGGGCTGCGCCCCCCTCTAGGGTTTCCCACCCCCAAGGGGTGCGGCCAGCCCTAGATGGCAAAGGGGGCGGCGGCCAGGAGGGGGAGAGAGGGGAGGCGCCCACTAGGTGGGCCTTAAGGCCCATCTGGACTAGGGTTTGCCCCCTCCCACTCTCCCTTGCGCCTTGGCCCCTTGTGGGGGGCGCACCAGCCCACCTAGGGGCTGGTCCCCTCCCACACATGGCCCACGCAGCCTTCTGGGGCAGGTGGCCCCACTTGGTGGACCTCCGGGACCCTCCCGGTGGTCCCGGTACAATACCGATATCGCCCGAAACTTTTCCGGTGACCAAAACAGGACTTCCCATATATAAATCTTTACCTCCGGACCATTCCGGAACTCCTCGTGACGTCCGGGATCTCATCCGGGACTCCGAACAACATTCGGTAACCACATACAAGCTTCCTTTATAACCCTAGCGTCATCGAACCTTAAGTGTGTAGACCCTACGGGTTCGGGAGACATGCAGACATGACCGAGACATTCTCCGGTCAATAACCAACAGCGGGATCTGGATACCCATGATGGCTCCCACATGTTCCACGATGATCTCATCGGATGAACCACGATGTCAAGGACTCAATCGATCCCGTATACAATTCCCTTTGTCAGGCGGTATTTTACTTGCCCGAGATTCGATCGTCGGTATACCGATACCTTGTTCAATCTCGTTACCGGCAAGTCACTTTACTCGTTCCGTAACACATCATCCCGTGATCAACTCCTTGGTCACATTGCGCATATGATGATGTCCTACCGAGTGGGCCCAGAGATACCTCTCCGTTTACACGGAGTGACAAATCCCAGTCTCGATCCGCATAAAACAATAGATACTTTCGGAGATGCCTGTAGTGCATCTTTATAGTCACCCAGTTACGTTCTGACGTTTGATACACCCAAGGCACTCCTACGGTATCCAGGAGTTACACGATCTCATGGTCAAAGGAAGAGATACTTGACATTGGCAAAGCTCTAGCAAATGAACTACACGATCTTTTGTGCTAGTCTTAGGATTGGGTCTTGTCCATCACATCATTCTCCTAATGATGTGATCCCGTTATCAACGACATCCAATGTCCATAGCCAGGAAACCATGACTATCTGTTGATCACAACGAGCTAGTCAACTAGAGGCTCACTAGGGACATATTGTGGTCTATGTATTCACACGTGTATTACGATTTCCGGATAATACAGTTATAGCATGAATAAAAGACAATTATCATGAACAAGGAAATATAATAATAATACTTTTATTATTGCCTCTAGGGCATATTTCCAACAGTCTCCCACTTGCACTAGAGTCAATAATCTAGTTCACATCGCCATGTGATTAACACTCACAGGTCACATCGCCATGTGACTAATACCCAAGAGTTTACTAGAGTCAGTAGTCTAGTTCTCATCACTATGTGATTAACACTCAATGAGTTTTATGTTTGATCATGTTGCTTGTGAGAGAGGTTTTTGTCAACGAGTCTGAACCTTTCAGATCCGTGTATGCTTTACAAATCTCTATGTCATCTCCTAGATGCAGCTACCACGCTCTATTTGGAGCTATTCCAAACAACTGTTCTACTTGGAGCTATTCTAAATTATTGCTCCATTATATGTATCCGGTCTCTCTACTCAGAGCTATCCGGATAGGTGTCAAGCTTGCATCGTCGTAACCTTTACGACGAACTCTTTTACCACCTCCATAATCGAGAAAATTCCTTAGTCCACTAGTTACTAAGGATAACTTTGACCGCTGTCCTGTGAGCCATTCTTGGATCACTCTTGTACCCCTTGACTGACTCATGGCAAGGCACACTTCAGGTGCGGTACACAGCATAGCATACTGAAGAGCCTACGTCTTAAGCATAGGGGACGACCTTCGTCCTTTCTCTCTATTCTACCGTGGTCGAGCTTTAAGTCTTAACTTCGTACCTTACAACTCAGGCAAGAACTCCTTCTTTGACTGGTCCATCTTGAACACCTTCAAGATCATGTCAAGGTATGTGCTCATTTGAAAGTACCATTAAGCGTTTTGATCTATCCTTATAGATCTTGATGCTCAATGCTCAAGCAGCTTAATCCAGGCTTTCCATTGAAAAACACTTTCAAAATAACCCTATATGCTTTCCAGAAATTCTACGTCATTTCTGATCAACAATATGTCAACAACATATACTCATCAGAAATTCTATAGTGCTCCCACTCACTTCTTTGGAAATACAAGTTTCTCATAAACTTTGTATAGACCCAAAATCTTTGATCATCTTATCAAAGCGTACATTCCAACTCCGAGATGCTTACTCCAGTCCTTAGAAGGATTGCTGGAGCTTTGCATACTTATTAGCATCTTTCGGGATTGACAAAACCTTCCGATTGTATCACATACAACCTTTCCTCATTAAAATCGTCGAGGAAACAATGTTTTGACATCCTATCTGCAAGATTTCATAAATAATGCAGTAATCGCTAATATAATTCCAACAGACTTTTAGCATCGCTACGAGTGAGAAAATCTCATCGTAGTCAACTCCTTGAACTTGTCGGAAAACATCTTAACGACAAGTCGAGCTTTCTTAATGGTGACATTTACCATCATTGTCCGTCTTCCTTTTGAAATCCATCTGTACTCATTAGCCTTACGACCATCGAGCCGTTCTGCCAAAGTCTACACTTTGTTTTCATACATGGATCCTCTCTCGGATTTTATGGCCTCAAGCCATTTATCAGAATCTGGGCCCACCATCGCTTCTCCATAGCTCGTAGGTTCATTGTTGTCCAGCAACATGACTTCCAAGACAGGATTACGTACCACTCTCAAGTAGTACGCATCCTTGTCATCCTACGAGGTTTGGGAGTGACTTGATCTGAAACTTCATGATCAATATCATAAGCTTCCACTTCAATTGGTGTAGGTGCCACGGGAACAACTTCCTGTGCCCTGCTACACACTGGTTGAAGTGACGGTTCAATAACCTCATCAAGTCTCCACCATCCTCCCACTCAACTTTTCGAGAGAAACCTTTCCTCGAAAAAGGACCCGATTCCAGAAACAATTCATATTGCTTTCGGATCTGAATTAGGAGGTATACCCAACTGTTTTGGGTGTTCTATGAAGATGTATTTTATCCGCTTTGGGTTCGAGCTTAATCCTGAAACTTTTTCACATAAGCGTCGCAGCCCCAAACTTTTAAGAAATGACAGCTTAGGTTTCTCTAAACCATAATTCATACGGTGTCATCTCAACGGAATTACGTGGTGCCCTATTTAAAGTGAATGTGGTTGTCTCTAATGCCTAACCCATGAACGATAGTGGTAATTCGATAAGAGACATCATGGTACGCACCATATCCAATAGGGTGCAACTATGATGTTCGGACACACCATCACACTATGGTGTTCCAGGCGGTATTAATTATGAAACAATTTCCACAATGTCTTAATTGTGTGCCAAAACTCGTAACTCAGATATTCATCTCTATGATCGTATCATAGACATTTTTTATCCTCTTATCACGACGATCTTCCAACTTCACACTGGAATTACTTGAACCTTTCAATAATTTAGACTCGTGATTCATCAAGTAAATATACTCAATATCTACTCAAATCATCTGTGAAGTAAGAACATAACGATATTCACTGCATGCCTCAGCACTCATTGGACTGCACACATCAAAATGTGTTACTTCCAACGAGTTGCTATCTTGTTCCATCTTACTGAAACCGAGGCTTTTCGGTCATCTTGCCTATGTGGTATGATTTGCATATCTCAAGTGATTCAAAATCAAGTGAGTCTAAACGATCCATCTGCATGGAGTTTCTTCATGCGTATACACCAATAGACATGGTTCGCATGTCTCAAACTTTTCAAAAACGAGTGAGTCCAAAGATCCATCAACATGGAGCTTCTTCATGCGTTTTATACCATTATGACTTACATGGCAGTGCCACAAGTAAGTGGTACTATCATTACTATCTTATATCTTTTGGCATGAAAATGTGTATCACTACGATCGAGATTCAATAAAACATTCATTTTATGTGTAAGACCATTGAAGGTATTATTCAAATAAACAGAGTAACCATTATTCTCCTTAAATGAATAACCGTATTGCGATAGACATAATCCAATCATGTCTATGCTCAACGCAAACACCAATCTCGGTGGTAGAGGGAGCGTGCGATGCTTGATCATATCAACCTTGGAAACACTTCCAACACATATCGTCAGCTCTCCTTTAGCTAGTCTCCGTTTATTCCGTAGCTTTTATTTCGAGTTACTAATACTTAGCAACCGAACCGGTATCCAATACCCTGGTGCTACTAGGAGTACTAGTAAAGTACACATTAACATAATGTATATCCAATATACTTCTATCGACCTTGCCAGCCTTCTTATCTACCAAGTATCTAGGGTAATGCTGCTCCAGTGGTTGTTCCCCTTATTACAGAAGCACTTAGTCTCGGGTTTGGGTTCAACCTCGGGTTTCTTCACTGGTGCAGCAGCTGATTTGCCATTTCATGAAGTATCCCTTGTTGCACTTGCCCTTCTTGAAACTAGTGGTTTCACCAACCATCAACAATTGATGCTCCTTCTTGATTTCTACTTTCGCGGTGTCAAACATCGCGAATACCTCAAGGATCATCATATCTATCCCTGATATGTTATAGTTCATCACGAAGCTCTAGCAGCTTCGTGGCAATGACTTTGGGGAAACATCACTATCTCATTTGGAAGATCAACTCCCACTCGATTCAAGTGATTGTTGCACTCAGACAATCTGAGCACAAGCTCAACGATTGAGCTTTTCTCCCTTAGTTTGTAGGCTAAGAAAATCGTCGGAGGTCTTATACCTCTTGACATGGGCACGAGCCTGAAATCCCAATTTCAGCCCTCGAAACATCTCATATGTTCCGCGACGTTTCGAAAACGTCTTTGGTGCCTCTACTTAAACCATTTAACTGAACTATCACGTAGTTATCAAAACGTGTATGTTCGATGTTCGAAACATCCACAAACGAGGTTTGGGGTTCAGCACACTGAGCGGTGCATTAAGGACATAAGCTTTCTACTGTCCGCATAATCGCTACTGTCAACTTTCAACTATATTTTCTCTAGGAACATAACTAAACAGTAGAACTAAAGCGCGAGCTACGACATAATTTGCAAAGAGTCTTTTGACTATGTTCAAGATAATTAAGTTCATCTTATGAACTCCCACTCAGATAGACATCCCTCTGGTCATCTAAGTGATCACATGATCCGAGTTAACTAGGCCGTGTCCGATCATCACGTGAGACGGACTAGTCAACATCGGTGATCATCTTCATGTTGATCGTATCTACCATACGACTCATGCTCGACCTTTCGGTCTCCGTGTTCCGAGGCCATGTCTGCACATGCTAGGCTCGTCAAGTTAACCCTAAGTGTTTTCGCTGTGTAAAACTGTCTTACACCCGTTGTATGTGAACGTAAGAATCCATCACACCCGATCATCACGTGGTGCTTAGAAGCGACGAACTGTAGCAACGGTGCACAGTTAGGGGAGAACACTTCTTGAAATTTTGTAAGGGATCATCTTATTTACTACCGTCGTCCTAAGCAAACAAGATGCATAAACATGATAAACATCACATGCAATCAAATAGTGACATGATATGGCCAATATCATTTTGCTCCTTTTGATCTTCATCTTCGGGGCTCCATGATCATCATCGTCACCGGCACGACACCATGATCTCCATCATCATGATCTCCATCATCGTGTCTTCATGAAGTTGTCACGCCAACGACTACTTCTACTTCTATGACTAACGCGTTTAGCAATAAAGTAAAGTAGTATACATGGCGTTCTTCAATGACACGCAGGTCATACAATAAATAAAGACAACTCCTATGGCTCCTGCCGGTTGTCATACTCATCGACATGCAAGTCGTGAATCCTATTACAAGAACATGATCAATCTCATACATCACATATCATTCATCACATTCTTCTTGGCCATATCACATCACATAGCATACCCTGCAAAAACAAGTTAGACGTCCTCTAATTGTTGTTGCATGTTTTACGTGGCTGCTATGGGTTTCTAGCAAGAACGTTTCTTACCTACGCAAGACCACAACGTGATATGCCAATTGCTATTTACCCTTCATAAGGACCCTTTTCATCGAATCCGTTCCGACTAAAGTGGGAGAGACTGGCACCCGCTAGCCACCTTATGCACCAAGTGCATGTCAATCGGTGGAACCTGTCTCACGTAAGAGTACGTGTAAGGTCGGTCCGGGCCGCTTCATCCCACAATACCGTCGAAACAAGATTGGACTAGTAACGGTAAGCATATTGAACAACATCAACGCCCACAACTACTTTGTGTTCTACTCGTGCAAAGAATCTACGCAATAGACCTAGCTCATGATGCCACTGTTGGGTAACGTAGCAGAAATTCAAAATTTTTCCTACGTAACACCAAGATCTATCTATGGAGAGACCAGCAACGAGTAGAAAGGAGAGAAGAGTGCATCTACATACCCTTGTAGATCGCTAAGCGGAAGCGTTCAAGTGAACGGGGTTGATGGAGTCGTACTCGTCGTGATTCAGATCACCGATGATCAAGTGCCGAACGCACGGCACCTCCGCGTTCAACACACGTACAGCCCGGTGACGTCTCCCACGCCTTGATCCAGCAAGGAGAGAGGGAGAGGTTGAGGAAGACTCCATCCAGCAGCAGCACAACGGCGTGGTGGTGGTGGAGGAGCGTGGCAATCCCGCAGGGCTTCGCCAAGCACCATGGGAGAAGAGGAGGAGGGAGAGGGGCAGGGCTGCACCAACGAGAGATCAAATCGCGTCTTATGGGCAGCCCTATGCCTCACTATTTATAGGGGGAGAGGGGGCTGCGCCCCCCTCTAGGGTTTCCCACCCCCAAGGGGTGCGGCCAGCCCTAGATGGCAAAGGGGGCGGCGGCCAGGAGGGGGAGAGAGGGGAGGCGCCCACTAGGTGGGCCTTAAGGCCCATCTGGACTAGGGTTTGCCCCCTCCCACTCTCCCTTGCGCCTTGGCCCCTTGTGGGGGGCGCACCAGCCCACCTAGGGGCTGGTCCCCTCCCACACATGGCCCACGCAGCCTTCTGGGGCAGGTGGCCCCACTTGGTGGACCTCCGGGACCCTCCCGGTGGTCCCGGTACAATACCGATATCGCCCGAAACTTTTCCGGTGACCAAAACAGGACTTCCCATATATAAATCTTTACCTCCGGACCATTCCGGAACTCCTCATGACGTCCGGGATCTCATCCGGGACTCCGAACAACATTCGGTAACCACATACAAGCTTCCTTTATAACCCTAGCGTCATCGAACCTTAAGTGTGTAGACCCTACGGGTTCGGGAGACATGCAGACATGACCGAGACATTCTCCGATCAATAACCAACAGCGGGATCTGGATACCCATGATGGCTCCCACATGTTCCACGATGATCTCATCGGATGAACCACGATGTCAAGGACTCAATCGATCCTGTATACAATTCCCTTTGTCAGGCGGTATTTTACTTGCCCGAGATTCGATCGTCGGTATACCGATACCTTGTTCAATCTTGTTACCGGCAAGTCACTTTACTCGTTCCGTAACACATCATCCCGTGATCAACTCCTTGGTCACATTGCGCATATGATGATGTCCTACCGAGTGGGCCCAGAGATACCTCTCCGTTTACACGGAGTGACAAATCCCAGTCTCGATCCGCATAAAACAATAGATACTTTCGGAGATGCCTGTAGTGCATCTTTATAGTCACCCAGTTACGTTGTGACGTTTGATACACCCAAGGCACTCCTACGGTATCCAGGAGTTACACGATCTCATGGTCAAAGGAAGAGATACTTGACATTGGCAAAGCTCTAGCAAATGAACTACACGATCTTTTGTGCTAGTCTTAGGATTGGGTCTTGTCCATCACATCATTCTCCTAATGATGTGATCCCGTTATCAACGACATCCAATGTCCATAGCCAGGAAACCATGACTATCTGTTGATCACAACGAGCTAGTCAACTAGAGGCTCACTAGGGACATATTGTGGTCTATGTATTCACACGTGTATTACGATTTCCGGATAATACAGTTATAGCATGAATAAAAGACAATTATCATGAACAAGGAAATATAATAATAATACTTTTATTATTGCCTCTAGGGCATATTTCCAACAATTTCAGCACCTGATAATGAATCTTTATTCTTATTTACAACACTACTTAGATTCTTACCTATGGATAAAACTTCTTCTTTAATATAGTCGTTGTTCTTACAAATTATAAGGTTTCTACCTTTCGATTCTTCTAATTTCTATAGAACTAGATCAATTTTATTATTCAAGCATGTGTATTTTTCTACTAACTTATTGTGTTCTTTTAACAGACTTTCAAATTTTTGGTCTAAATTATCTTGTCTTTTCCCCCAAGTTATATAAAAGTTATGAATGAGGTCGACAATTAAATTTAGTTGGCTATGAGTAGTATGCCATGTATGTTCTTCAGAAGGATTTATTCTGCACCGTATGCTAATATTTTCTTTGGTAGAGATCAGTCTACCTGTACTAATTTTAAATTTAAATACTTTAGTCTTTCAATGATTAAAACTCTGGCTGAGATACCAACACACAAAATATAATAAATTAAATTATTAAAAACTTTTAATTTCTACAATATTTAAAGTACGAGATTATTAAGTGCTTAGGTAATTTAATTTTTTTGAAATTATTTAATTAACTAATCTTTATTAATATGCAGGATCTTTTACGGGTTAACGAAGCCAACGAGACAGCCTACGGGTACGCAGCAGTTGTGTTAATCCTACTCGGTACTCTCCGTATTCATCACTATGTTGCTTCAAAAGCAGCTAAGTTCTTTCACTTGATGTTTATATTACAAATTTATTTGATGAATTCCTACCGTCTTCCCAGGCAGTTCTACCCGAAGGGAACACTTCTCTACGGCCACAAGGTTCTCATTCAAATGCCACACATCGGCTAAACAGAGAACTACAGACAGAGGTTTCTCCTATAGGATCCCTAGCGTAAGAACTCATTTCATAAATTCATAATATAAAAACCAAGTGAAACCCGAAACTCACTAGTGCAGAACCGGCCTTTAGTGCCGGTTTGTAACGGCCTTTAGTGCCGGTTCGCCAACCGGCACTAAAGAGTGGGGACTAAAGCCCCCCCCCCTTTTAGTACCGGTTCGTCACGAACCGGCGCTAAAGTGCCACCACGTGGCACGAGCCAGGCCCAGGTGCGCGTAGGGCATTAGTACCAGTTGGTAACACCAACCGGTACTACATATTTGGGGGGGGGGGTTGATTTATTTTCCATTCAATTTTTTTTGCTGGTATTTCACGATACTACAAATTGTACACGTTATGCATATATATAAATAGATTTTCTCGTACGTAGAACCGCATATATATATATACATATATCATCGAATGTCTCACAAACCAACACCATTAATTATTCACACATACACATGTATATACATATACAATTTCTCCTACATATGTTGTCTTTGATGCCTCCGGAGCACGATGACAGTGGTTCATGGGGGCGGTAGTGGGTAATAGTATTCTCCTTTGGGATCTATGACCTGGTCGAGCAAAAAATCGGCTATTTCCTCTTGAAGTGCTAGTATGCGGTCCGATGGTAGGAGCATATCCCGCACCGATCTGAACTGTTAAGAAGGAGATCAATATGCATGTGCGTTAGTTGTGTGACTAGATATCGATAATGGTGTGAATAGTGTTCTGACAAACGTACCCAGTCATGTCTATTAGATCTGCTCCTTTCGCACGTCATCATGCGAATGTTCTCGCAGACGTAGAATGCACACAGATTATTCCCCGGCGCCTGCTTCAGGGCCTTTACGAGAATGGAATTGAATCAAATAGTGATTAATCAAGCATGATAATTAATTAATGATATTGAAACAAGAATTAAAGAGATGGTAGCCTTAATGAACTTTGCCCATGCCCTGCCCGCCGGCAAAGAAAATTAATAAAGGGGTTATTAAATAGTTCATATCAGGAAATGACGAACTAATAATTAATAGGCCGAGATATAGTTAATAATGATTGAAATTACCTATTGACTATCCCCTTCACGATGGTGTAGTCTTTATCTTCTTTAGTTAGTGAGTCCAGTAATTCAACTTTTCCTTCCTCAACTTTAATGTCTAACAAGACCCAGTGCCAACTGCATACGCACACGTTTGCATGTCTTAATTATTAACATCTAGCTAGCTAGTAAGCAAAAAACAGAATTTGTAGTACAAGACAGTGTGACTCACGGGAAGTTGTAAGGAAGTAGTATATCTTCATTGCTATTGAGGCGCTTCAAGAACTCTAGCATGTTTTCCTCTACAGCATCTTGACAATATTCAATCTGCCATATGTCCTCATTAATGGTATTTGGGTCAATGAACCCAACGCCATAGCGTCCAACTTTTTTCATTTCATACATCTTCATACTGCATATAATACCACAGAAAAAGAATATGGTGAGGACAATTACATGTAATGATTGCTCAAAATTATCACTACATAACTAGCTTGAGACTTAAATTACAGAAAGAAATCACTTACAGACAATAGCAACTGACGATAGACTTGTCGAGTGCGTCTTGATTGTATAACTGAAATAGTTCTGGATACTCAATGGCCAGAGCTTTCTCATGGTAATAATGCTCATGCTTGACATTCACCATGAGGGACTCTCGATTGGAAATCTTGGTAATGTTCATGTACCATTGATGCAATTGATACATTCTCGTTGGGAGGTCCTTGACCTTGTCTGGATGGACCAAAGGTTGGCCCCGGACATATTTCCATGCTATTTCCGATTCTCTAAGCGTAGGCATGGGCTCGATTTCGAGGAGTTGTCCAACAGAGATATTGAGCATTTGAGCCTGCATTATATGATCCTCCGTTATTACCACATCGCCATGCTGGGGAACGCTAACGGTTTGACCACAATAATATTTGCGCGTACTACTCCTCTCATGTGTTGTTGGCACAACAAGTGGGGGGATCGCTTGCGCTGCCTGTTCTCCCAACTGGGGAACGGTTTTCCCGCATTTTTTGCCAGCTGCTTGTTGGCTCGAGCTCGAGTTTGCTTCCTTCTTTAGCCGTTCTCGATGTAGTTTCCTGATTTGGCGCTCATAGTCCGAGTCAACAGGCTTGGGAGCTGGTTCTCTAGCCATACGAATGAAGTGGTCGATTACTTTCTCAGGCACTTTCTCCTTTGGCGGCGGTGCCGGTTTCGGTCCAAAATGGGCGTCCACTTGGGCTTGCACTATGGCTGAGTTTTGCTCCTTAGTCATGTCGTAAGGCCTCTGAGGAAGAGGAGCGAGGCTTGGACCATATTTATATCTCTTGTCTTCGCCTATACTTCCTGAACTACCTCGACTCGTACTGCTACGCACTAAAGCTGCGGCATGTCTCTTCTGCGATTGCTGAGACGGCTGACGTGGAGTTGGACCAGGAGAAGTGGCCTGATGATGTGCCAGACTTGAAGAAGGAGGTGTGGCCTGACACGGTGCTGGACTTGAAACTGGAGAAGTGGCATGACACTGTGCCAGACTTGAAACCGGAGGAGTTAGCTCACGCGTTCGGGGACTTGGAGGAGGTGGTGGACTTCAAGGAGGAGTCGTCTGACGCGTTCGTGGACTTGGAGGAGCGAGAGTCTGCTGACTCGGTGGCGGACTTCGAGGAGGAGTCGACAGACGACGCGGTGTCGGTGGACTTCGAAAGATGATGCAATCCTTTCTCCATAGGATGATACGATGTATGGCCTCTCCCAGTGTGCGCTCGTCTTCACCTCCAGGAATTTCAAGCGTTAGCCCCGAATATGGGTCCACCACTTCATCAACCATGACATGAGCATAGCCCTCTGTAATCGGGATGCAATGGTAGGTTGCTTCGGGGGTAACTGGAAAAGCAACGTCGTCCGCCACCTTCATGGATATGTTCTTCATTTTGGAGTGTAGCTCACAGTTAGTGTTCTCTATGATGTCATCCACAGGGTATGTATCCAGCAGTGTATCGCCCAGGGCAGAACCAACGCTGCTTCTCGGCATGGATGGGACGGTGCTATCCAATGCTGGACGATCATCCGCTTGCTGCTGCCGCTGCTGAGACCCCCTTTCCTGGCTAAGTGAGTCGATCTGCTGCTGCTACTGCTGGAATTTGAGTGCCAGGTCTGCGTGCCTTTCTTCTAGGCCTTGAAGGTGTTCTGTGTCCTGCTTCCTCTGCTCCTCCTCCAACTTCCTCTTCTTCTCTTCCTTCATATTCTTTCTTGCACGGGACCTGTAGTCGTCATTCCAGTCCGAAAATCCCTCATACCAGGGAATAACGCCCATGCCTCGTGTTCTTCCCGGGTGTTCAGGATTTCCCAGGGCGCGCGTAACCTCGTCGTTCTCTTGTTAGTTTACAGCTTCTGTCGTTTTGAGAGCAACCCACCTTGAAGCCTTTGAGAGAGAAATCCTTGCGAGGACAAAGCCCAAACACCCAGAGCCAAAGAGTGTTAGGCATCACTGAAGTCTTTCTGTCTGTGTGACCTGAAGACTTATTACACTTGAGGACTGTGTATCCTCCAGCCGGTTAGGCATCACGTTCTGAGCATCCAAGAGTCATTTTGGATCGCCGGTGAACGAAGTCTGTGAAGGTTTGGAAGTCTACCTTGAAGACTTACCAGAGTGATTGGGCGAGGACTGTGTGTCCTTAGCTCAAGGGGAATAACGTGAAGACGCGGTCTTCTGAGTTGAATCTCAGCCTCCCTAACCAGACGTACAGTTTCACAGCAACTGGAACTGGTCCAACAAATCCTGTGTCTTCAACAAGTGACTGGTTCTATCCCTTCCCTCCTTTACTTTGAGTTTGTCTTCGTGAAGTCATTGCTTATTTGTCTTATCTGTTTGACTTCATCGCTTGACTACTATCGTTGATTGGCTTCATACTATCTTCCATCCTGATCCTTACTACCTTGCTGCTATTAGTTTTTGTGCGTTCACACTATTGCATACTTGACTATGGCTTGCTCGTTGTAGTTTATCTTCCGCTGCATATCAATTATGTCATTTCTATTGTTTGTCTTTGAAACTTCCATGTTTTGAAGACTTTGATAAAAATCACCTATTCACCCCCCCCCCCTCTAGTCGATAACTAGCACTTTCAATTGGTATCAGAGCAAGGTACTCCCTTGTTCTGTGTGATTCGGTTTAACCACCTGGAGTTTAGCTATGTCGACTGCAGGGATAATCAAAGTCTCCGTTGCTTGCCCCGTGTTCGATGGAACTGAATATCCCTACTGGAAGAATAAGATGCGCATGCATCTTGCAGCCATTGATGTCGACCTCTGGTATGTCGTCAAGAACGGCGTTCCAAAAACTGGTGAAGGTGTCACCCCTGGTGATGTCAAGAAGTTCATTCAACTGGACTCCACTGCAAAGAACATCATCTGTGGTCATCTGACCAAATGACAGTATGGCCGTGTGAGTGCTCTGGAAACGTCAAAGCTAGTCTGGGACTGGCTATCCAAGGTCGACGAAGGTGTCTCTACACATAGAGACCAGAGGATCAGTGTTCTTCGCAATCTCTTCAACCGCTTCAAGAGAAACGACAATGAAAATGTCCAGCTCACGTTTGATTGCCTCACCGACATCACAAATGAGCTTCAGGCTCTTGGCGCCACTAAGATCACCAAGCATGAAATCGTCAAGACACTACTAAGATCACTTGACAGCTCCTTTGACACCCTTGCCCTCATAATACAAGAACGTCCTGACTCCAAGACACTCGATCTGTTTGATATACTTGAGAGGCTCAACACACATGAGTTCCAGCTTTCTGAGAAAAGAGATATCTATGGTCCCAATTATGGCCGAACTCGCGCCTTGAAGGCAAAAGTGGTTTCCTCATCTGAAGAAAATCTGACTGCGGTTCTGAAGATCCTGAAGACATTGGAAAGGAACTTGCCATGCTTGTGAAGAAGTTCCAGAGGTTCACCAAGAAGAAGGGCTTCAGAAAGTCTTCACGATCTAGCTCAAGAAATGATGAAGCCTCCACTCATGACAACAAGAAGAGAACATGTCACAAGTGCAAGAAACCTGGACACTATCTCTAAGTGTCCTCAGTGGGACAATGAGAAGAACAAGAAGAAGAAGAGCAAGGAATATAATTCTGATGACAAGAAGAAGAAGAAATCTTCAAAGTCTTCTTCTAAGTCCTCATCAAGGTCTTCATCACATAAGAATAGCTAATCTGGAAAGGCTCGTGCTTTTGTTGGCAAGGAAATGGATTCAGAGGAGGAGTCTGCTTCTGAGAAGGTGGAGGTGGAGTCTGAAGAAGAGTCCGACCCTGGCATTGCAAGTCTGGCTCTAGCCACAGCCTATGTTGCCAAGTCCATCTTCAACACTGAAGACAATGACTTCCACACCAACGCTGAAGCTGTTGACATGGACTATCCTGCTCCCACCTACTGCTTCATGGCATGCGGTGCCAAGGTAAAATCACGCGATGCTTACTTTCAAACATCAAGTGAAGATGACTCTGATTGTGAATCTAAACCCAGCTACAAAACACTTGCTAAAATTGCTACTGAACAACAAAGGGCTATGGAACATACTCAAAAACTGTTAGACAAAAGCGACGACCTGTTGGACGCGGAAATGACACGTTCACAGTCCTTAGTTGAAGTCATAAAAAATCTTCATGCTAAGTACCAAGAACTTGAAAGTCTTCATCAGACGCTCTCAACCACTTATGAAAAGCTCTCCTATGATTATCTTCAAAGGAAGCAAGAGTTTGAGAAATTGAAAGCGACTCATGAAGATCTTCAAAAGGAGAATGAGTCATTTCGCGCTCAACAGATCAGTTCCGCTCAGGATGGATTTGAACCACCATGTTTAAAATGCATTGAGCGTGATAACGCTGCCTCTGTTGCTGAATGTTCCAATGCTGCTACTGTTGCTTTGTCTTCAACTACTGATGTGGAAACTAACCCCTCTACTGAGGATACCACTACTATTGCTGATGAAAATGCTAGGTTGAAGACATTGCTTGAAACAGGGATGTATAAAAGTCTGAAAGGGCATCAGACACTTTGTGATGTCCTCAAAAAGAAGATTCTGAACCGAAACCCTAGGAAAGAGGGTGTTGGGTTCGAGAGGAAAATGAATGCTGATGGTTCCAACTGGAAGCCTGAGCAGTATCCCAAAACCACATGGGTTGCTGCAAAGGAACCTTCAGTGGATCCATCCACTTTATCTGGCTTTACCTGTGCTAATCCTATTATCATTGATGAATCCTTTGATGCAAACTATAAACTGTTCAAAAATTAGAATGGTGAAGTGTTTGCCAGGTATATTGGTACTAACTGCAGGAATGGACCACCTATGAAGAAGTTCTGGGTTCCCAAAAGTTGTCTTAAGAATCTTCCAGTGAATGTCATCATGACACCACCTGGGAACAAGACAAACCCCAAACCAAAGGCATCATATGGTCCAACGGCTTCATACGAATACAGGACTCACTTGAGTCACCCTAACGCCAATGTTTTGCAGGGAAATAGTACTCAAACTTATGAATATGAACGTGTGTCCTCAAACCGCCATGTTCATAGGACTAAGAACTTTTATGCTTATTCATATGAGTATCGTTCATCTCCTGCAAGGCTATTTGCTAGGGCTTCAAAGCCGAAATTCTCAGATGCTGCACTTAGACTCATTGCTTCTAAGCCACCCCAGAAGATGTGGGTGGTGAAGAATAATTAACTCTCTTTTGCAGAATATGGTCTCCAGCCAGCAATCAAAGGCGTCTGATATTATTGTTGGGGACCTAAAACACAAAGGGACGCATGATAAAATGACTTACTATGTATTCCACATATGAATCGCTTACCTGTCATACCGTGTGCTAACTTTCATCTAAGCTGTGATAATCCAAGTGTGCGTCAAATGCTTATGCTTCACAACATACCTTGTGAAGCCTATCCTCCTAACTGCACTGTAGGGTATGACACCTCGTGCTTCAGAATGGATTATGGACAGCGGATGCACTAATCATATGACTGGTGATCGAAGTCTTCTCATGGACTCAACCTTACGTCCATCCGACAAGAGTCAAATCACATTTGCTGACACCGGTAAAGGCAAGGTATTGGGTCTAGGTAGAGTTGCAATCTCAAAGGATCAACACATGGATAAAGTGATGCTTGTTGAATCCCTTGGATTCAACTTAATGTCTGTCTCAATGCTTTGTGACTTAAACATGATTGTGATATTTGGAAAATATCGTTGCCTTGTACTAATGGAATCTGACAAGTCTCTAGTCTTCGAAGGGTATAGAAAAGGTGATCTATACATGGTAGATTTCTCAGCAGGTCCACAGCTTGCCATATGTCTTCTTGGAAAAGCTTCAGAATGCTGGCTCTGGCATCGAAGGCTGGGGCATGCTGGCATGAGGAACTTACACACTCTCGTCAAGAAGAAGCATGTCATAGGCATCGAAGGTGTCAAGTTCAAGAAAGATCATTTGTGTGGTGCCTGCGAAGATGGAAAGATGACGAGGGCCAAGCACCCCTCGAAGACAATCATGACGACATCTCAACCCTTTGAGCTGTTGCACATGGACTTATTTGGCCCTACTCACTACTCTACCCTCACAACAACAGCTTGTCTCTATGGCTTCGTCATTGTTGATGACTACTCAAGATATACATGGGTGCACATAATTCTCTACAAGACTGAAGTACAAGATGTCTTCAGACGATTCGCCAGTCAAGCAATGAACAACTATGGCGTCAAGATCAAGCATATCAAAAGTGATAACGGCACTGAATTCAAGAACACCAAGCTTGATCTCTATCTGGATACAATGGGAATCACTCATGAGTTTTCTGCTCCATACACACCTCAGCAAAATGGCATTGTTGAGCGCAAGAACAGAACGCTCATTGAGATGGCTCGAACAATGCTCGACGAGTACAAGACACCAAGAAAGTTCTGGCCTGAAGCTATTGATACAGCATGTCACATCATCAACCGTGTTTACATCCACAAGCTTCTGGGCAAAACATCCTATGAGCTCCTTACTGGCAAGAAGTGAATTGTCAGCTACTTCAGAGTCTTTGGTGCTAGGTGCTGGATCAAGGATCCCCATCACAAGTCAAAATTTGAACCCAAAGCTCACGAAGGCTTCATGCTCGGTTATGGAAAGGATTCACACTCTTACAGAGTCTTCAACCTCTTCCACTACAAAATCGTTGAAACTGTGGACGTGCGATTTGATGAAACCAATGGTTCATAACGAGAGCTCCTGCCAAGCACATTAGATGAAGCTCCTTCCAGCGAATCTATCAAGCTGATGGGAACTGGTGAAATCATGCCCTCTGAAGCACAGCCTGAAGAGGAACTTATCATTTCTGCACCAAACCAACCTGAAGACAATGCTCAGACCAAAGACAATCCTCCCAATGATGACAATGATCAGCATGAGCAAGGGCTTCATCCAGTTCATCCTCGTGTTGCAAATGAAGTACAAATTGAGAAGATAATTGATAGCATTAATGCACCTGGTCCGCTTACTCGCTCAAGAGCAACACAGTTAGCAAATTTCTGTGGGCACTTTTCATTTGTATCAATATCTGAACCCAAGAAAGTTGCTGAAGCCTTTATGGAACCTGGATGGATTCAAGCCATGCAAGAAGAACTTCAAGAGTTCAAGCTGAATAATGTTTGGGAACTTGTCAAGCGCCCTGACCCTCGCAAACATAACATTATTGGCACTAAATGGATATATCGGAACAAACAAGATGAGCATCGTCAAGTCGTCAGAAACAAAGCATGTCTTGTGGCTCAAGGATATACTCAAGTTGAAGGAATCGACTTCAATGAAACATTTGCTCCGGTGGCTAGGCTTGAAGCTATTCGCATACTGCTAGCCTATGCTAATCACCACAACATCTTGCTATATCAAATGGATGTGAAGAGTGCTTTCCTCAATGGCAAGATTCAAGAAGAAGTGTATGTTGCTCAACCACCTAGTTTTGAAGATCCAAAACATCCTGATATGGTGTACAAACTAAACAAAGCACTGTATGGCCTCAAACAAGCTCCTCGTGCTTGGTATGATACAATCAAAGACTTCCTGAAGAGCAAAGGCTTCAAACCAGGATCCCTAGATCCCACACTCTTCACGAAGACATATGATAGTGAACTATTTGTATGCCAAATATATGTGGATGACATAATCTTCGGCTGGACTAACCAGAAGTATAGTGATGAGTTTGGATATATGATGCAAGAGCAATATCAGATGTCCATGATGGGTGAGCTGAAGTTCTTCCTTGCTCTTCAAATTCGTCAGCAAAGAAATGGCATCTTCATTTCTCAAGAAAAATATCTCAAAGACTGTCTGAAGAAGTTCGGCATGCAAGATTGCAAAGGTTACACGACGCCAATGCCAGCCAAACATCATCTTGGTCCCGACGACAATGGTAAAGAGTTTGATCAAAAGGTATACCGCTCCATGATTGGTTCTTTACTTTACCTATGTGCATCTAGGCCAGATATTATGCTTAGTGTTTGCATGTGTGCTCGATTCCAAGCGGCACCAAAGGAATCGCATCACTTAGCTGTGAAGCGAATTCTTAGATATTTGGCTTACACCCCAACACTCGGATTATGGTATCCAAAGGGCTCAAGATTTGATCTGGTTGGATTCTAGGATGCTGATTATGCTGGTGACAAGGTGGATCACAAATCTACATCAGGAACATGTCACTTTCTAGGACGATCACTTGTCTGTTGGTCTTCAAAGAAGCAAAACTGTGTATCACTCTCAACTGCTGAATATGAATATATTGCTGTTGGATCTTGTTGTGCTCAGCTTCTGTGGATGAAGCAAACTCTCAAGGACTATGGCATCAATCTGAAGCAAGTCCCTCTCTTTTGCGACAACGAAAGCGCCGTCAAGATTGCCGACAATCCAGTTCAGCACTCGAAGACAAAGCACATTGAAATTCGTCATCACTTCCTCAGAGATCATGTCATGAAGAAAGATATTGACATCATTCACGTCAACACTGATGAGCAACTGGCAGATATCTTCACAAAGCCCTTGGATGAGAAAAGGTTTTGCAAGTTACGGTGTGAGCTAAATATCTTGGAATCCTCAAATGTCCTGTGATCAGGCACACATCCTAACACTTATGCATGTTGATGACTTAGATGTGCAACACACGAAGTAAAGTATATCTTCAATCAACGAAGACTTACATTCTAAGTGTGAATACATTAACTTGTAATTTGACTTCGGAGCGCCACGATAATTGTGCGCCGTGTCTGGGTCTACTACTTCCTATACGGTGGGTAACGCCACCACCAAATTTCTTGGTTTGAAGTGTTTCACTCATGGCGTTATTGTTGAATACATTCACATTTGATTTGTCTTCAACTTTCAACTTATCTTCATGAATTACTTCACTATGTTGAGTTGATTGCTTTCCCATATATATATACTAGTTTTCTGTCCTCTACAGCATTCACTTATAGCTATGTCTACACTGTTGAATCTTTTGAACTAAGTGAATGTGATCGGACCCTAATCTTTCTATGCTTTCTATCTCAAACTCTATCTGTCCAAATCATATGCATTCTATTGAAACTGTCAAATGTCTTCTCTGCATCCTTGTCAGCAGAAGACACAGAGACAAACATCAAGTCCTTTTAAATGATTCATCTTTATTGTTGAAATCTGGAGAAGCCGGAACGACCATCCGACAAACTTGGCGGGCGTGGGAACGTGGGACAACTCTGAGTATGTTGCATGCTTGCCACGTGTCCCTCAGATGTGAACAGGCAGGGGCACCTACGTAATTGCGCTGTGTCGCACACCTTCTTATAAATACGTGCCCCTGCGGTCAAGAAAACCTTCTTCCACCTCTCCACCTCGTCAAAACCCTAGCGCCATCGCTAGCTCTCGACGACGCCGGCGACGAAGTGCTTAGCTGCCACGACTTCTCCGACGCCGTCCTCACGCCGGCCGCGGGCATCGTCCTCTCCGCTGCCGCCGTAGGTGTCCTCCGTCGCCAAGTTAGGGCACGGTGGATTGAAATGCTCGATCTCCAATTCATCTCATCTAGCAGTTCATCGTGTGGTAAATATAACTCTATTTTTACCATCTTTTTGATCCTCAATGATTCATCCAATTTACCAAAATTGGTTTCTGTCTATACAAAATTAGATCTACTCTCTCCATCTCATACTGCCTAGAATATTCACTTAAGCTTCATATCTAGTTAGATTCCTCACTTGTACTTATTCACGGATTCGTACAAATCTGGAACCGACTCTCAACATATAAGTGAATGTCTTCGCAACATGAGGTCAATGTCTTCAAACTGATTTATCTTCAAACTCTTCTGAGAATGCATATGACCTCTTCCCCTTCCCTCGCATCTCTAATGCTGTCACAGGTACATGTCCGTGGGAGAATCCCTAGGTTCTCATAGTCTGCATTCGTTTGCAGAATTCTTACAGCAACACATTGAATCTCCCGAAGCCAGTTCCTGTCTGACCAGCAAGCGAAAGCCTTTGAAGCCTTTGAACATATTGAAACCATTCAGTTTGAAGTTCATGGCTACGGAGAAATCTGTAAGGAAGGGTGGCAGACAGCGTCGAGGGGGAACATCAAAGGATCTGCCTGATGATCTTGCAGAAATCTACAAAACAGATCCTGAAGAGGATTATAATCAGCGCAAGACACGAATCCAATGGATTCGATGCTATTGGGATAAACAATGGTTCAAGTACAAATTCATGACCCAGGAATATGCTGAGAAGAATGCTATCAAAAGTCCTTGGGGTGATATTCTCTATCGAGGCCTTCAACCCAAGAACAGAGCTGAAGCTATTGCACAGGGTTTCTATCCTTGTATGGTCCGTGGACCTCAGCCTGCAAATGCCGACCCAACATCATTGCTCTGGTGTCGTGACGATAATCTCTTCAAGCGCAACTTCCAGTATGCAAAGGCATCGGCAAAGGAGAACAAGAAGTCATGGGGATTAGACTTCAATCCTGGTCCCTCTGCTCCCCATGCTGATGGCACACGTGAAGCGGAAGAAAATAGAATTGGCCCCTTTTCAAACTTTGATGGCCTCATCTCTTACATCTTGGTGCAAGGTGCCAAAGTCGATCATTCTGATAATGATGTTGATTCTGATGAAGCCCCAGCTCCTCCTCCAATTCCGCAGAAGCCAAAGAAAATTAAGGCTTCAACATCAGCTGCACCTCCAAAAGCTTCTCGTGTGAAGCCACTGGCCACTGCACCTCCTGAAGACAGTGTGCAGTCTGAAGATCTTTCACGCATCTCCAAGAAGACGGAGAAGAAAAACAAAATCATCAAGAGTACTGATCAGACATTGACTCCTGCTGCTATTCTGCGTGAAGAGCACATTGATCTGTCCAGCGATGACGATCTTGCAGATGATGCTCTTGAGCAACTGATCAAGAGCAAGGAAGAAGCTGAGATCTTCAACAACTTGCCTCTTTTTGACGTGGCAATCATCCATAACTTCATTGATGAGTGGTTTGACACACCAAATCTCAGCTTTGATGACTTGCAACTTCCAATTGGCCTCAACGTCGCCTTCAATGGCGCCATTGCTTCTGAGCTACCTATTGCTCAGTGCATCGTCGAACTGAAGCACAAGAGTGACTATGAAAAGGCTCAGTTCAAGAAGCATGTGGCCACGCTCAACGTGCAAGATGTCAAGAACTTCAAGATCATGCTACACGAGCTCAAAGAAGCCTTTCACAAGAAGCGTGAAGAAGCTCGAGGCTCCAGAGAGCGCATGAAAAATCTAGCTCACAAGTGTGTGTTGCCTACAATGAGGCTGGGAAGCGCAAGGCTCTTGGTCGTCCTGGCATCGACCCCCAGGATGGCTGCAAAGAAGAAGAAATTGACTGTCCAATCTGCACCTTCAAGGCATGATGAACCTCGCATTGTCTTCCCAAGCAGCATGACTGGCTCGAAGCCAAAAGTCACGTCAACCGCTTCAGAACAGAAGAAGACGAGGGCTGCAGAGGCTGAAGCCAGAAAACGGAAAACCTCAGAAGCCTCTGATGCTGCTCCCTCCAAGAAGAACCGCAAGACCAAGAAAAATCGGGCTGCTCCCATAGAGCCCCTTGTTGTTGAACCCATCTCAGTGGTTCGTCCTGCATCTGCAACCCAAGAACTTCGATTGACTGTTCATGAGCCTGCTTTCACAGAGGCTCCTGAAGCTGAAGAGATTCTAGCAGTTGATCCCATCACTGCTGAAGACATTGGTCACCATGACAATTTTGAAGATGATGAAGTTCTTCCTCAAATTGAATACAATGCGGTATCATCGCCTGTTCTTACGAACAGCGAAATCATCAGCATTGGTCGTCTTCTAACGCCAATTGCTCAGGATGCTTCATGGGCTGATCACCCACAACAACAAGACCCCCCCCCAGTACTCCCCAACAACAACATGTCACACCCTCCGTGCAAGTTGAAGAGGATGAGGACCTGCCTACTCCATCTCCAAAGGCGTCGCCTGTATTACAAAGGCTTCGCAAAGGACCAAGGCCTCAAGTCCCTCTTCCGAGCGTTCCAGAAGGAGAAGTGCACCATCAACCTGTTGCACGTAAGTGTTTTCAGAAGCCACTCCAACTGTGAATGTCTCCGTGTCTGAAGTCCCAGCTGCTGAAGACAATTCGGCTGCATCAGCCGATGACGAACTTCAAGAAGAACATGTCCCTACTCCCCCCCATTCCTGAAGAAGTTGTTCATGATGTGAACGTGTCTGTGCCTGACCCTCCAGCTCATCAAGTGGAGGTTGAAAACCTTGAGGCTGCCACCACCAACACCAATGAACCTGATGACATAGTCATGGCTGAAGCTAATGTGGAGCCTGTCCCAAGCCCCATACCAGAAGTCAATGCTGAAAATTCTCCTGAAGCTTCTGTTGTGCAGTCCGAAGCCACTGTTGCTGCCACTGCTCCTGTTCCGCCACCAAGGACCTATACAATTGAGCAAGCATACAACCATGGCGAGCTAATCACAGTAAGATGGCTCGTTCTGGTCCCTCCGCCTACTATCTCGGGTCCTCATTTTGATTATCACATTGAGCATAGGCCTCAGGTCCAGAAGCCAAAGCCAAGACTGCCAAGGTTTCCAGGTACTGACACATCTGTCGGGTCCTTCAATGCAAATGTCTTGAAAAGCCACAACACATTCTTTGACAGTTCAAAGAACCCCTACACAAAGCCAAGAATATCATCAGATCGTTTCTGGAGTCATTAGTAGCGAAGCTATTACTCCTGTGTTCTATATGATCAAGGGCGCATTTTCCCTCATATGCGCCTCGACACTGAAGCCATTGCTGGACTGCCATGCTTAGAAGAAGCACTTGACTGCTTTCATGATGCTGGTCTGCTCAGCTTTGTGACAGACAAAGAACATTGGAATGAAGATCTATTGCTTCAATTCTATGCTACGCTCCACATTCGCGGTTATAACAGAGATACGAAGACATGGGTTCTCGAGTGGATGACAGGAAATGTTCATCATCAAGCCAAAGCTCTTGACATCCTTGAGCTTACAGGCCTATCCACTCCCGGAGAGCTTTATGAACCTGGCTGTCAAAACCACCGCAATGCACTGGAGAGCATCTTCCACAAGCCTGAACCCAATATGAGCCAGATGTTGAGCATGATGAAGCCATTGCCTCATGACGCTGAATACCCAAAGGAGTTCTTTGTTGATGACCTTGAGTATCTGCCGCGCACCATATATCACATCATTAGGCGGACTCTATGGCCTATCAAAGGACATTCATCAGCTGCAAAACTTGAAGGAGCCATGAAGACATTGATCTTTTACATCCTCAATGGCATCAGCTTCAATGCGCAAGATTTCTTCATCAGGTAACTGGCTGCATCTGGATCTGACCTTTTCGAACTGAAATTCTATGCTCCATGGGTCATGCGCCTCATTAAGCAACATTCTGCTGTCAACTATCAACCCTTTGCTCGCAATCATGTGATCTTTCTACCAGAGGTTGATATGTCAGTTGAAGCCATATACCCTGAACCTGCCAAGAAGCCTCTTTGTCTTCAAAATGTTGAACATCAAAGCTTCACTAAGCCTATGGAAGGAATCCAAGCTGTCATGCGTGTCTATCCGATGGCTGGAAATACTCGTCTGCCTCATCGTGCGCCAACTGAAGCTACTGAGAGCACAATTGCTCAAAGGCCTCGGAAGCGCTCTCGGGTCCTAAATGATCGAGAACTTCTTGTGGCCCTGCATCAGAAACAAGATAAGCATCATTTTTGGCTCAAGCGTCAGATGCAAAGCCTCTTGGTGGATGTAAATCGCATTCGAAACCTTGCCACCAAGAATGCATTTGTCACTCACGAAACTTGTCGACGATCATGGAAGAGTTTGACCCTGCTCAGTGCTGAAGCAGATCTTCAAGATGATGGCTTCACTGAAAGATTCAAGTTTGACTCCACTCCTCCACGGAATGTTGTCCTACAAAGAACTCCATCTCTTGAAGACTCTGACTATTCTTCCTCCGCGGCAACTGTAAATGCCAATGTGATCGATGATGAAGACGATGCTACGTCACCACCCCCTACTTCTGCACGCATCAACACTGCACCAAGTTCGCTGCACCGCCAAACGACAACGACAACCCTGCTGCTTCAACTACTCCTCCTGAGGACGAGTAGATGCTCTATGTCTTCAAACCTTTTTGGTCATTACTGACAAAAGGGGGAGAAGCGTATGAGTTTGATAGTCTTCAAGCGGGTTCATATGGGCAGTTGCTTTATATTTTTGCCTAGTGTTTACAACTCTTGCTTTTGATACATTTCGTTCTTTGAGTTGTAACACTTAAACTCGATGGTCGTCTGGTACTTATTTGCTCTTTCATGTGCGATGATAACTTCCGCACTTAGATCATTCTGCAGACATTCATTTTCCATTATGCATGTCATTCCTTAAGTTATATCGTTTCATGCATGATGAATTATCTTCATAAGTTGAAGGGGATCTCCACAAGTACAACCTGCCATGTGCATTTGCAATCCAAAAGCAAATCATCTATATGCACATCTTCAGGGGGAGCCCTTGCCACTTATGAAGACAATACACTATCCTTTACAATTTCACATACTTCTTTCCCGTTGAAAACTTCAACCAGTTTGTCATCAATCACCAAAAAGGGGGAGATTGTAAGTGCATCTAGTGCCACCCCTAGTTGGTTTGGAGTATTGACGACAAAGTTGGTTGAGGGACTAATGCGTTTGTGAGAATTGCAGGATAACGCGGGTAGTGTCCCTCATTGATTCGGTTTACCTACCGAAGATGACCCCTAAAAATGTATGAAGACATTGAAGACAATGGTGGTGTGTGAAGATATTCACACTGAAGTCTATGACATGAGAAGACATTGAGTGAAGACTATGGAGCGCGAAGACTGAGTTGTTTTGTTGTTTCCTTTTCTTCTTGTTGAGTCATAGGAACCACCGTACTGTTAAGTGGGGTCCAAGTGAACAAAGTCAGAGTGACTGAAGTGATGCTCAACCCAAATCCTATGTCTTCGAGCGAAGACAATGAGAGCAAATCTTATCCAGAGCTGGATGAGTCAGCTTTGCTTGTAGCCCAAGTAAACTTGTCGTGTGTGTTTGAAATCTGACCGTTGGAACACGTGTCAGTTCCTTAGTGACCCAGGGTCATTTCGGACATATCAGGTCGGGTTGCCTTGTGGCTATAAATAGCCCACCCCCTACACCATAAATTGGTGGCTGCTCAGAGTTAGTTTACGACTTTTGTCGTTTTGAGAGCAACCCACCTCGAAGCCTTTGAGAGAGAAATCCTTGCGAGGACAAAGCCCAAACACCCAGAGCCAAAGAGTGTTAGGCATCACTGAAGTCTTTCTGTCTGTGTGACCTGAAGACTTATTACACTTGAGGACTGTGTATCCTTCAGCCGGTTAGGCGTCGCGTTCTGAGCATCCAAGAGTCATTGTGGATCGCCGGTGAACGAAGTCTGTGAAGGTTCGGAAGTCTACCTTGAAGACTTATCAGAGTGATTGGGCGAGGACTGTGTGTCCTTAGCTCAAGGGGAATAAGGTGAAGACGCGGTCTTCTGAGTTGAATCTCAGTCTCCCTAACCAGACGTACAGTTGTCACAGCAACTGGAACTGGTCCAACAAATCATGTGTCTTCAACAAGTGACTGGTTCTATCCCTTCCCTCCTTTACTTTGAGTTTGTCTTCGTGAAGTCATTGCTTATTTGTCTTATCTGTTTGACTTCATCGCTTGACTACTATCGTTGATTGGCTTCATACTATCTTCCATCCTGATCCTTACTACCTTGTTGCTATTAGTCTTTGTACGTTCACATTATTGCATACTTGACTATGGCTTGCTCGTTGTAGTTTATCTTCCGCTGCATATCAATTAGGTCATTTCTATTGTTTGTCTTCGAAACTTCCACGTTTTGAAGACTTTGATAAAAATCGCCTATTCACCCCCCCCCCCTCTAGTCGATAACTAGCACTTTCAGTGTCAGCGCTCAGTCCTCCTCCTTTTATAGTGCGCGAGGGATGCTGGATGCTCCCCTCTTTTATTCTTCTGCGTCATAGCTGGAAGCCGGGGTATCTCGTAGCTTGACACGCCTTATGCACCGTTGAAGTGCCTCGGTGTTTGCGACATCAAGCCTTGCGTGACTCCGATGCTAGACTGATATTTTTGTCTAGACTGAGAACTTTGTCCAGACTGAGAATTTTGTCCAGACTGGAATATTTGTCTTGACCGCGAATTTTGTCTTGACTGGAACTTTTGTCTTGACTGGAATCTTTGTCTTGACAGATGATTTTGTCCAGACTGAAGCTCTTGTCTTCATTGCAACTCTTGCCATGATTTATACTTCCACGCCTTGCATGCACCCTGATATGGGTCATCCATGCATGGCTGAATATTGTCTTCATGCAACTTGGATGAAGGGTCTTGTCTTGAATTAACTCCTTGATCTTTCCCGATACGGATGTTGCATGGCTGCTTGTTGCATAATTATTCTTGCTACCATTATTATTATTATTATTATTATTATTATTATTATTATTATTATTATTATTATTATTATTATTATTATTATTTATGGGTATGGGTCTACCCCACCCATATTATTGATAATACCTTATCAATATTTCGAATTCTATCAATATTCGGGCACCCATAAAAATAAAAATAAAAAAATAATAATAATCGTTCTGGAGATACAATTGTCGGGCCTTCAGGAGATACAATTGTCGTTCTGCTGGTGATGCGGACGGCCACACGAGTCCTACTATAGCTGTGGTAGTAGCTGAGGGAATCAAGCACGAGTGCGTGCAACTGTCTGGACAGATGATAGCACACGAGTGCGTGCAACCGGGGAGGCGCAAAGCCAAGCGACCCAACTAACCCCCACTCGACCGGACGGTAGACGTACGTGGCACACGCGCCATCCATGCATCTCCTGCCCCGGCATTCGTGGCCCTCCATCTTCCCGTCCAGCTGACCAAATCACTTCTCCGCATTTCCCCTACCAACCCTTCCCGCCTAGGAGTATATATCCCTTTCCCCACACCCGTATCACCACACCGCACCAGTATCTGTCACACTCATCTCCGCCTCCAGCCGGCCACTGTTGAGCTAGCTAGTCGATCAGCCGCTTGTAACGTACGTGTAGATCAATGGCGGCGACGATGACGGTGGAGGAGGTGAGGAAGGCGCAGCGGGCGGAGGGGCCGGCCACGGTGCTGGCCATCGGCACGGCGACGCCGGCAAACTGCGTCTACCAGGCCGACTACCCGGACTACTACTTCAAGATCACCAAGAGCGACCACATGGCCGACCTCAAGGACAAGTTCAAGAGGATGTGTAAGCTCAATCAATTCCATTCCATTCCATTCTTCTTTGCCGTCTCTTTTATGACTTCTCTCGGACGATGGACACGCGACCTAACGAACAAACTATGCTTCATTTCATGTTCAGGTGACAAGTCCCAGATCAGGAAGAGGTACATGCACCTGACGGAGGAGATCCTGCAGGACAACCCCAACATGTGCGCCTACATGGCGCCCTCCCTGGACGCGCGCCAGGACATCGTCGTCGTGGAGGTCCCCAAGCTCGGGAAGGCGGCGGCGCAGAAGGCCATCAAGGAGTGGGGCCAGCCGCGCTCCAAGATCACCCACCTTGTCTTCTGCACCACCTCCGGCGTCGACATGCCGGGCGCCGACTACCAGCTCACCAAGATGCTCGGCCTGCGCCCCTCCGTGAAGCGCCTCATGATGTACCAGCAGGGCTGCTTCGCCGGCGGCACCGTGCTTCGCCTTGCCAAGGACCTCGCCGAGAACAACCGCGGCGCGCGCGTGCTGGTGGTCTGCTCCGAGATCACCGCGGTCACCTTCCGCGGCCCGCACGAGTCCCACCTCGACTCGCTGGTGGGTCAGGCGCTCTTCGGCGACGGTGCAGCCGCCGTGATCGTCGGTGCGGACCCCGATGAGTCCGTCGAGCGCCCCCTATTCCAGCTGGTGTCTGCGAGCCAGACGATTCTACCGGACTCGGAGGGCGCCATCGACGGACACCTCCGGGAGGTTGGCCTCACCTTCCACCTCCTCAAGGATGTGCCCGGGCTCATCTCCAAGAACATCGAGCGCGCCCTAGAGGACGCCTTCAAGCCAATTGGCATCGATGACTGGAACTCCGTCTTCTGGATGGCGCACCCCGGCGGGCCGGCAATCCTTGACATGGTGGAGGCGAAGGTAAACCTGAACAAGGAACGGATGCGCGCCACCAGGCATGTCCTCTCCGAATATGGCAACATGTCCAGCGCCTGCGTGCTCTTCATCATGGACGAGATGCGCAAACGCTCTGCCGAGGATGGCCACACCACAACGGGCGAGGGAATGGACTGGGGCGTTCTCTTCGGCTTCGGCCCCGGTCTCACCGTGGAGACGGTCGTCCTCCATAGCGTCCCCATCACTGCCTAGGCCAGCGCATGATCATTCATTCTCCATTTATCGTCGTCATGAAATAATCTACTACTGTTGCTGCTACACCCAAGTTTGGACTCTATTCTGTTGTATGAGGTTTGTAAGTACTAGAAGAGTAGGCGCGTTTCTTTCCTCTGTGCTACATACACCCTGTTTATTGTTGAGATCGTTGTGGTATATATGAACTGTTGATCTACATGATTGAAAGTAACCAATTACGTTTCTGATGAAACCTCAGAATCAAGCATTGATCCAATTTGACTACCCCTACGGGATAGACCTCAACAAGAAAACCGTTGAGTAACGGCACGGAGTGAATGAGTTTAGTAATTCCCAAGAAATTATTGACTCTATAGATACGGTAATATGGACAAGATAAAATTGTTCGAAGCACTCGCAGAAGCGGAAGCGCCCCTTATTTCAAAGAGAGGACTCGCAGAAGCGGAGGCGCCACTTATTTCAAAGAGAGGATGACGGGTTATTCACATTTAATTTGATGGCCACAGGCAGTGGTTGATGCGTTGGACGTTCTCTGTGTGGGCCTAGTCGTATGACAACGGCCTTCGTGAAAACACCCGTGGTGGCATTTCATTTCCACATTTGAAGAACAATCATCAAATAGGCTAAAACAGTGAGATATTTATTGGGATGGAAATAATAAGATATACTCCACCTTTTTGTCAAGCAATCGCACTTTGAGAGCCTATCAACGTCCAAGGTTTGTCGCCGCAAACCTCGAAGCCTTCTTCGCAGGGGAGCCTTTGCTCAGCCCCGCGCAGCTCTGAAACAAGAGCACCATTGGTTGATTGGATAAAATTGGTCTGCGATCATCCACTCTTGTGCTCTTGTGATCAATCGGCCTGAATGAAGTGCAATCTGCAGAAATAATATGCTCATGACTTTACCAACCAGAGGAATGCTGCACAAATTTGCTTCTTGTGTTCTGAATGTTCATGTGAAAAAAATTGTACAATGGCAACAGAAGGCTAAACAGAGAGTAGTACTAGAAGAAGCAACTCCACTACTTTTGGCGGCACTATTTCTGATTTCTGCAGTGGTTTGCCTTGCATGTTCATCTATTTTCTGTATCTCTTTTCTCATGGTGAGCAGAGACCTCACTGGTATCAGCTCCTGCAATGCGTGTCCGTGTAAATAGAGCAGCAGGCACCGTGTCACACATCTGCACATACTCCGCAATCAACAAAAGTTGTGGTGCACTTTTGCTAACTTGCGCTCACTGCGCTAGAGAATCAGCATGCACCGGAGTGAGCAATGGCTGACCGGAGAAGAAGGCTTCAAGGTTGCCAATGGTGTGCAGACACAGGTCCGACCTAGACTCCTCCGTCAACACCGCCACGTGGCGCGACAGAACCACATTCTCCATGGTGAACAGCTCCGCCGGCACCTTTGGCTCGTGCTCGAAGACGTCAAGGCCTGCGCCTGCTATCTTCCCCTCCCTGAGTGCAATGACCAGTTCTGCCTCGTCGATGTTTGCTCCTCGGCCGATGTTGACGACCACACCGTCCTTTCCTAGGGCCTCCAGCACATCCTTGTTCACGATGTGCAGTGTCGCCTTGTTCAGTGCGCACGCGACAACGAGCACGTTAGATTCAGCAGCAAGATCATGGACATTTGGGAAGTATTTGTAAGAGACTGAATCCTTAGGTTTTCTCGAGTTGTAGTGGATGACGCAGCCGAAAGCTTCAAGCCTCTTTGCAACCCGTGAGCCGATGTTCCCCAAGCCGATGATGCCAACACGCTTACCACCAAGCTGAGACCATTAAAATAACACCAACAACATTGTATTAGTTTTTAGTGCCAAAGGAATAAGAAAAAAAAACATGTCTTTGCACCATAGACATACATGGTGCCAATTACTGAATGAAGAGAGCACAAAAAAAGTGCGCAATACATGGCTTTCTGAGGAAGTAGCAGTAGAGCAGTGTAGCACGCCAATAGGTCTTAGACAACACACAAAAAAAGAGACCAACTAAACCTCTGACGATGAAGCAGAGGACATACAGAAGAATACAACCTTCGGTTCATCCCAGGATGAATGCGCTGGTTAATTCCATGCTTGTGTAAGTCATATCTTCGGTTCATACCTTTGGTTCATATCTCACAAGGAGTATGTGTAATCTATACACTAATCGATATTACCCTCATGAAGCTTGCAGCATTAAATTGCTAACTGAACCCGGACAGACATTCCCTCTCCCCTGACCCGCTCCCTCTATCTGCAGGTAATCTCCATCGATTTCCAACCTGAGTTTCTTAATCGGTACTAGAATCATAGAAGCGGTTAAACAGCAAAGATGCCGCTGCAAATGCCTTCTCAAATAATTCACTTCAGCGTCTGTAACAAGTGCATTTGCCATAAATAAATTTGGATAGAAGCTGCTCACTCACAAAATTAACTTCCCTCTGTGTGACTGCACGACACAATGGATTTGGGTTGCTTGGTATTGGAAACATTAGGATGTCTAAGAGGATAGCTAGCTGTTGGGTTTGTGATACGTACTCATCATGTTAACCTTCAGAAATTGACAAAATTGAACTGGGTCTGAGAGTCTGTGAACCCCTAATTCAGTTTGTGAACGGTCTGCTCCGACTCAAAATAATTCTTGTTTCAATCTCTCCAAGCAACTGCTCTGAATTTCTCTCAAGCTTCGAGAATCAGAAACATAATAATGTCAGTTTACAGAAAGCCAAACAGGAGGCAGGAACCGGACCTTAGATCCGAGAGGATAGTCCCCCTGCGCCGGCCAGGACCCGCGCCGGACGTAGCGCTCGGACGCCGACACGCGCCGGAGCACGTCGAGAAGCAGGCCGACGGCGTAGTCGGCCACGTCGGCGGAGTAGACCTCCCCGGAGTTGGCGACGGCGACGCCGCGGCGCGCGCACTCGGCCAGGTCGATGTGGTCGAGCCCCGCGGCCGTGCTGACGACGCAGCGGAGGGAGGGGGCGGCGTCGAGGAACGAGGCGTCCACGCGCACGCCTCCCCAGATGACCATGGCGCGCGGGGGCTCTGGCACGGCGGCGGCCGCGGCGACGAAGGCCAGGGCCGGGAGCGCCTGCCCCGGCGCGTACAGGTCAAGGACGTGGAAGCGGTCGCGCAGAGCGGCGGCGAAGGGCGCGTCCACCGGACGGAGCAGGAGGACGTGCGGCTTGGTCTCGCCGCCGCCGGACGCCAAAGTTGCGAGCTTCATCAGACTTCCCTTTCTGTTGGTCTTTCCATGTCCACACCTAACCTCAGCACCTTTCCTTTGTCTCTCCAAAAATAGTAAAACTTACAGTTAATGTAAGCTGTTAACTCTAGAAAAGGGAAATTTTTTGTTTTTCCCACTTTAGCTTTTGCCAATTTTTCATATGCCACTCTAGATTCTGATATTTCTCTTTTGCCACTATTAGCTTTTTGACAATTATCACAATTGCCATTTCGTGGCAAAATCAAAATTTCAGAAATGCTAAGTGTGGCAGTTTGCTATGCTAATTATTATGCATTAGCTGTTGATGATAGGTTGCAAGAGAGCTTTATTTTAGAAAAAGAAGAGTAAAACCCTCAATGTCTAATCGATATATATATACTCATATGACGCTTGTAGCATTATATTGCTAATTAAGACTGGAGAGACATTCCCTCTCTCTCTCTCTCGCATTACATTGTAATTGCGTAATGTGTACCCTGAGTTTCCTAATGTGTACTAGAGTCATAGAAGCGGTTAAGCAGCAAGGGTACTGCCGCCGACGCCTTCAAAAATATTCAGTTTAGAGTCTACAGCGGTTTGGACTGATGGTGATGTGGAGCTGTTACGGACCTATGCAATGGATTTGGGTTGATTTCGTCGTATTGGAAATATTAGGATGTCAACAGGATAGCTAACAGTTGGGATTGTTATGTCGATGTTAACCTTCAAGAAAGTGACAAAAAGGGAACTGTAAATCAATCATGTGTTGTCTCCACCACTTTTCTGTGATCCTAGCAATGACAGGCGTGTTAGGCTAGAAATTCCACCACACCGCTACACCACCAACCCTGTGCGTCGCACCGTCGCCGGCAAATTGACTGAAGCGAAAGCCGCCAAAACCCACAGTGGAGTCTTCCGGCTACATCCCGCAACCTTGCTAGTTCAGCTGGTGCTATCATAGTCATATTTGAAGTAGAAATCCTCCCAGATCAAACACCCAACGAAGAAGTTCCCCAATCTGATCGGATATGACCACCAGCGAGAAAGGGAGCGACTAGCCCCAACACTCACAAGCAGCCCGCCTGCGCCCCATCCAGGCCAGATATGCTCCCTCTCTCTCTCTCTCTCTCATTGCAATTCTTCCTCAACTCTTATTCGAATTGAAAGGGTTTTAATAATTTAATAAAATCAATTTTTTAAAGAAAATAAAAGACTATTTTGATTCCTATATAAGTCTTATGCAGTACTAGAATATCACTCCCTCTTGTCTTTTTTACTCCACATAGAAGATTTGTTTGAAATCAAATGTATATAGAGAGTAAAAAGGGCCGGAGGAAGTTTTTTTCCCTTGATGTTCTGCTTCGTAATCTTCTTGCTTATCATTAGCACATCTTTTGAAACTTTTCTAGAAAGAATCCACTTCTCTCAAAGGATGGAACATTTTGGGCAGTGTGCCAGAGATAAAACGTGTGATGGCCGGCCTGTATGCAGAAAGTGCAGGCGCACAAGTTTAGGGGAGAAGTGAATTTATAGGTTAGCCCATACCGTCTTGGAGTAGCACCTGCCACATGGTATGAGCTCTAGGACATTCCGATTGCATGCACATGCTCCGGCCAAGATTGAACGTCGAAATAACAATACTAGCAAACGTTGAAATGGAAGAGCAGAAGTACAGCAACAAACCGATTGAAACTTGCAGACACGACTGACTGACTGACTGACTGACCGACTGACTGGATACATGCAAACCGGAGACATGACACACTCAAAAGTGCAAGCCGACGGCGACGGGGCACCTCCACCGCCACGCTCCCTCCAACGGCGAGGCCATCAGGATTCAGGAGTGAGGCCTCGCCATCAGGATCCAAGTCCGCCGCCATCACCTCTGCCCTCCTAGACCGACGGCGAGCCTGGCGAGCACATCCGGCGCGAGGCACGTGTCTGGTCCACTAAGGGCATGGAGCTGCAGGTGTGCTGGCCATTCCGTTGAGAGGGAAGAAGGACCAGACCACACGCGGGATGCAGACCGTGCCGGTGACCCCGGGCGCTACGGCGTGGACGAACTCGGCGCCCTTCTGGACGTAGTCCACGAGGAGCTGCTGCAGGTCCCATGGGGTCAGGTGGACGGTCTCAGGCTCCGGCGGCCGTGAGCTCTTCGGGAAACGATCTGGACAGCGCCGCCTTCTATTTTTGATCGCCGGATGAGCGGTGGCCACTATGGAGGATGTGAGTTTGAGCTCGATCGTTTGTGTTCTGTGGGTTGGGGTGGCCGGGTTGGAGTACTGTATATATTGAGGGAGGCCATGTGAGCCATTCTTCGTGGAGCACGAGCGTGCTTCAGTAAACCATACAAGAAAATTAGTAGCATGAGCGTGTCCCAGCACAACGGCAAAGATCTGGAGCACATGTGTATAGAAAGCACATGAAGAAAATAAGCAATTACTAGCACAGATCTGGAGCAGATGAGCACAAGCGCCATGTGCTCCGGCATGTCCGGCCGTTCAAATCAGAGATGCCCCTTCTGGTCAGATCGAGGGGTAATCTGTACTACAGCATATATCCGGCAAAGCACATGATCCTATCATTGTATATATATATATATATATATATATATATATATATATATATATATATATATATATATATATATATATATATATATATATATATATATATAGTTGTTAGTTGCCGATATGTTACCATTCTGTAATTTGTTGTACACGATTTCATCAGATCAGATTTTTTTTTCTCTTAACATATCCACATTAGCTAAATGACGGTCGAATGAATTTTAAATTGGGGTCAGTCGATTTTGAGAGTTCGCCGGAGGAAAGGAAGGAGAAAGAAAAGGCTCGCCAGAGGGTTACTCCATCATCTACATTAGGGTTAATACCGGACACGCGCGGGGCTAGATGGCCTGGGCCAGCGGCAAGACCGGCGAGGCTAAGCGTGAGCGCTGCCGGCTGCGAGTGATGGCCGCAGGCGGATCGGCCGGTAGCCTGTGTGGCAGCCTGGGAAGAAGAAGAAGAAGCTGGTGGAAGAAGAAGGCCTGTCCACTGTTTGATCTGCATCCAACGGACAGAATCAATCGACTTGGCCAAATTTGAAAATCGAACGACTGACGTGTAGCCATTCCATCCCAAAGTGAGCTCTAGCAGAGGCATTCGTATCCAGATAATTTTATTACTTTATTACAGCAACAAACTTGACGCTGGGCATCAGGATTATCACTAGTTTTACTACAGCACACAAGATACGGCATTTTAAACAAGATAAAAGCACCGGAACCAGCAGGCTCTCCGTCGGCGAGGGCAACACCTCCGCTCCGGCGCCATCATCTCTCAGCTGAGCTCCTAGACGGACGTGCTCATCAGCTCTTCGTCGGCGACGAGCCTGGCGAGCACATCAGCAGGGAGGCACACCTCCAGTTCCATGCCGCCGGCCTCTCCGCCGGCCTCGAAAACCGTGATCAGCCCGTCCTCCTTGTCCCCCGGCCCAGTCCGGACGCCCACCGGCCTGCCCCACCCAAAGTCGTTGCCATACACGTCGAACCGCGGCGAGCCGCTCATCATCACCGCCGCAGGATCCCCATCGCGGCCATCCACGCCCACGTGGCTGAAGCTGGGGTTTCGAGGCCAAGCCGCGAGCTCGGCCCTCACGCTCGCCTCGTCGACCGACGCCACGGCGCGGTTCACGAGCCACGCCGTCCGGCCCAGCCGGCCTTCGCCCAGGATCTCGCCGACGGGGTGCCTGGCTACTCGCCTACTCCACTTGTCAAGGCGTTGCCCATGTAAGACTCCGGAATGCCCTTCACCCGCGCCCGGCATCCCACGGGGAGCGTGAGCTTCGCCTCCACGTCCGGCCCCAGCACCCGGGCGCGGCACACCGCTCGCCATAGGTGCGCGAGCACGGCCTGCAGCGAGGAGATGGGGGCCGTGGCCGTGGCCGTGCCGGCCATCTCGGCGTTCGCCTTCGCCTTCAGCTTCTTTATGCTCTCCGGGGAGAAATGGATCGAGCATTCCTGCACCGGCGGGTACTCGAAAGGCGTCGCCATGTCCTGCACCTTGGCGAAGGGAAGAGGGATCGGCACGGGGCAGCCGTCGGGGAACCACCTCTCGAGTGCCGGCGCCGCTGTGGATATGTCACTCTTGTTTCGGCTGATCTCCGACCACGTGTTGAAGAGGTCCCAGAACGTCGTCCAGTCGGCGGCCGCGTGGCTGAGCGACATGCCGACGAAGACGCCGTCGGCGAGCTCGGTGACCTGCGAGGCCAGGAGCGGCCGGCTGGGGTCAGCGGCCGCGTCCGTGCTGAGCATCCCGTTGAGAGGGAAGAAGGACCAGACGACGCGCGGGATGACGCGGAGCGGGCCGGAGATGTCGGCCACGGCGACCCCGGGCGCCGCGGCGTGGACGAACTCGGCGCCTTCGTCGCCGCAGCGGAGCGAGATCGTCAGGCTGTCGGCGCTGCCCGCTGGCGCGACGGCAAAGCGGCCGGCAAGGGGGTGGAAGCGGCCCAAGGCGCGCGCGAAGGACGACGCGAGGTGTTCGACGGCGTGCATGCCGGCCGGAGGCTTGGGCAGGAGGACGCCGTTCTGGCTGTAGCCCATGGTGATCCGCCGGAGATCCCATGGCGTCAGGTGGACGGTCTCAGGCTCCGGCGGTGGTGAGCTCTTTTGATACTCCGGCTTGACCATGCGCCGGGAGATGATCTGCACACCGCCGTCTTCCATTTTGATCGCCGGATGAACAGTGGCCTCTATGGAGAATGTGAGTTTGAGGTCGATCGTGCGTCTTGTGTGGGTTGGAGTGAGGGGTATATATTGTGTGGAGTGGAGGCCTTTATTCGCCCATGTGGAGCACGAGCGTGTGCTTCAATATAACCATCTCTATCACTATCTCTTATGTTATCACCTCCCGCCTATATACCCAACCCTGCTTTTTTTTGGGAAACTTTCAATCAATTCATTATGTCATGGCAGTATAAAAAACACAGAAATAACAAAACATTCATGTTCGTGAACCATCCAACAACGACTACAAACACTGAAGCGAACTATAGGCATTGCCGCCGTCATCGTCCATATGTCACTAGAGTTGGGCTAGACTTATTATGATAGACAGTCAAGAAGTCGTCATGCTGAGACCTCGCGGGACCAGCACACTTAAACGGCACTCGTCGCCGATGAAGAGAAGTACATGCAGACACACAGATGGAAGATGAACCTCTCCGTGGAAAGCCTACCCCTTCCACTCCACTAAAGGAAACACCGCCCACTTTCAGTTATTATTTACTTTTTTTTGCGGGGTCAGTTATTATTTACTTGTGGCCTCTTGTTCCCTAGTTCCATTACTTTCCGTTACATTTGCTCTTCAACTACAACTATCTCAAGTCCTGCAGATACCATACTAATCAATTCACTCAAGACTAGTGACACCTTGATTTTTCAAATTCATTTCAGATTTTTCAACATATCCTTTGCGTGAGAGACGATGTTCTTATCGACTACTAGGCACCTACGAGCTTAATCTTGGATGCGTGCATGTGAAAGGAGAACCAACAAATACCACAGAGCACATACCAAATTCGAAGTCGTTTTGCAGCCTGATTTTATTATTTATAGAAGATTGTCAGACTAAAACGTGGCACAACTGAATGATTGGCAGGAACTAAGATCAACGACCACTGTGCCTGAAAATCCTCTCTGCTGCTGCCTCTGTCCTGACTGTCGCTGCTCATTTTGAGATCTTGGCGCTCAGCTCCCGGACCAGCTTCGCGGCGACCATAGCCGTCATCCCGTCGACCGTGTCGCGCTGCGGGTTGAACTCCACCACATCTCCGGCGACGACATCGCCTTGCAGATTCTGGAGGATGTTGAGCACGTCGCGAAATGAGAGGCCTCCCGGCTCGATATGAGACACGCCAGGAGCGAATGCGGGGTCGAGGCAGTCCACGTCAACGGAGACATACACCCCCTTCACACCTTCCCCAAGTTTCTGCCAAAAGCAGTGAAGAACAATCATTCAAGAAATTCATATCATTTTGGTGATAAAGTATTCGACTGAAGGAGTACAGGAAAGAAAAACACAAGGTTACTACTGCACATTGTGTTGAATTAAAATGAGCAAAGAATGGTCTATGATGAATTTTGAATACCAACAGAGGTAGATAATACCAAATGAAATTAATAGGAAGAACTGAACCATAGGACACATCAATATGAACTGTCCTCGTGATAAAATGAATAACTGACAAAGACAGACATGTATGAAATGATGTGGTTTATGTTAGTGAGTTACCAGATTCTCAAGCTTCTCCCGATCTCTGGAGAAGGTGCGCATCTCATACTGTTCCACACCAAATCTCTTCCCTTGCTCACGTCCTTCTTTGGTAATTGATCTAAGTCCAACCTGAAATGCATCAAAATCAAGGTAAAGATGCAGAAGCAGGGTAGAAGCAGAGTTGCACACTACTGACTGCAGAGCACCAAAAGGTTAGTCCAGGGACAGTACAAAAAAGTTCTAAAACTCCCAGCCGGTAAAATCTTTGTAACACCTTATAACCATTATTTCAACCTTGATACAACTTATTGATGTTAAATCATCATAAAATGTTTTGCAACGAATAAGTTACCAACATGTTTCATTTGGGATTCAGAACTCAGACATGAAAAAACAGAGTTACCTGCAAAAGTCGCCTCGCATAACCTCCTTCCATTATTCTTGCAAATGAAGAAGCGTGTGAGTAAGTGTTGCCTTCAAAACAGTCATAGATATCTGGATGTGCGTCAAGATGAAGAATGTCAACAGGTCCGCCAAGCTTTTCAGACACAGCCCTAACAACTGGATAAGATATCGAGTGATCGCCTCCTAAGACCAACGGCCTAAGAGGATCCTATACAACAACGTGTCATAGTTAAATATGTGAAGATCTTCAAAAATTATTCTGCTTCAGCTTAGATAAGAAATCCCAGCAAACTTCACCAGATTCTGATGTTTTATAATACAGTACTGAAATGTTTGGATATGCTGAAAGAAAAATTCTGAATCAAACACGATGGGACACTATATATACTTACTTCGTCCATTACTGTTTTGACAGACTCGCTGATTACATGCATCAATCTGTCATCTTCAACACCACAGTCACGAATCTCTTGTATGGGGACATCACCGACATCAGTTAGCACCCTTGGATCATTTAATTCCTTGCCTGCATAGCATGAACTCCATAACTGTTTCTTTGATAAATGTCTCTTGCGTACAAGGTACTAGCATGTTGATAATATTAAGTTTACCTTCTTCTGTGCTAGAGTTGGTGCTTCCACACCAAATGGCCTCCCTTATGCGAGGAGGAGCAAACGCAGGCCCCTGCAAGAAAGACGAGTTGTGCCCAAGGGGTACTCCTAAGAGTGTTGCAGAAGCTTTGACACCGCCCATAGCACGCAGCAGCTCGCCCTACATCCAAACATGAGTAAAGTCAGGACTCAGGACTAGTAGAATTCTCATAACTCATAAGTGTGTTGTATTCTAACATGAAGCCGTAACCTAGCCGCAAACTTATCCCATTTCACTTATTAGATCACGTGGTAGGAATGTACAACTGTTGTAAACATCAACAAGCCTAGGGTTTTAATGATAAATTTGAACAAATCAAGCATTTCCTAAAAGAAGCAGGGGGAAGTTACTATTTGAACATAACTTTTGCCCAACTCCCTTTGCCTTTTTTTCAGGTGTGGTATTAGTACAGAAGTTCTATATAATAGACCAGCTGCCTCAAAGAAGGAACACCAGAGTAAACTATGAAGGTGCTAGATTCCAGCTGAGAAAAAGCTTAACTGAGGCCATGTGCATGTGACCAGCTTTGACCATATCTTACTCCTAGTTATAGTCTAAATAAAACAATTAGGCTTAGTCCTCAAAAGACTCGATCGTCACATGAGTACCAAACAACTCCCGAGAACAGTTTATTACTCCCTCCGTCCCATAATGTAAGACGTTTTTTGACACTGGTGTCAAAAAACGTCTTACATTATGGGACGAAGTGAGTAAAAGATAGCCGACGGTGTTTCTTAATGTTGAAATAAAAATTGTTTCGGTCCAGTCCAGGTGTTTCACAGAATTGTGATGTGGGACATCAGGTCTGCTACTGTATGAATGTGTGCCTTTCCCCATTTCAGAAGAGATGATACAGGTGTTCTCCCCTGTTTGCTGTAAAATGTTCTCCCCTGTTTATTTCTGAACCATTACTGTAAGCTGACCAAATTGCAGTGTATCAAGGGGGCTGTAACTCTTCAGTAGATAATTAGTAGTACTACTGTGCTAATCACGTGCTTTGAGAGGATATAAGAACCTGTATTCCCATCAGCTGATGCGAAATAATGATAAAAGAAGATTCAAGAAAAAGGAAAGGACACGAGTCGATTCGATCCGGACTGACACAGACCTTGATTCTCCACCCAAAAAAAGGAACTTTTTCTATTTAGTCAGTCAAGTCAGTCAGTGGCACGCGTGCAATCCGAATCGCGCCGAATGGAATGGAATATGCAGAAAAAATCCATCCAGCGCCGGTGATTCGGGAGATGGGGAAAGAAGAAGAAAAAAAGAGGAGAGGGAAGGGGGACCTTGAGCTTGGCGCGCTCGCGGATGAGGGTGAGGGAGGCGTCGATGACGCGGCTCTGGCCCCGCTCCAGCGCCTCCGTCGAGATCCTGGCCGCGCTCAGCCGCTGGATCCACCTGGCGGCGCCCGTCGCCGCCGCCGCGCCGCCCATCGCCGAGGAATCGTCGAGGGGTGGGACGGAGGACTGGAGGAGGAGGCGGAGACGGCGAGAGAAGGCAAGCGAGCGAAGCGGCTGCGGGGAACTGAGAAAGGAAGGAAGAGACGTGACGAAATGCCAAGCGAGTGAAGTGCACGATACCTGTTTTTCTACTAGAAGATTCATATGCCCTTTTAGATGTTCAGAGATTGCAAAACACTCGGCACAATATACAAGATGCATAGATAAGCGTGCCGAAATACTTCGGGCTCACGAGGTCTTAAGTTTAAGACCCGGCCAATCATGCTAGGATACATAGACCAAAGGCAGCGACAAGCCGATAAGTATGTTTTGCCGACTGGTTCTACCGCCACGGATGAGAACTGCGGACCATGAGAACGGTGTGTGATTGTCGTAGCGCTCTGAATTGAGATTTTGGTGGCTGGTGACATTCCTCCCTCAGTCACCGTCACGATGTACGATGGTGACCTTCATTGCTCGCAGTTCTTGGTGGCAAACTGGCTCCTCCTGTCGCCACTCGGTTGCATGCTTGTTTGAGCTTGGTCTTCACTTCCATCGCATCTCACGTCAAGATTGTGTTGCGCATGTAGTCGTTGGGGTCGTCACATTTTGACATTGATTTGGTGATGCTTCTCAAGTACTGACCTCAAGCTCTTGGATGAAAACCCGAGGTGGGACCTTAATTAGTTATATCTGGCAATTTTGATATTTTTGTATCCTTGCCTTGCTGAAAGCAGTGTTTGAGTTTAAACAGACTTGATCTTTAGGGTAAAAACCCATGATTTGGCCTTCAGTGGTTAGATCTTACAAGGATGATACTTGAGAATTGTTTTTATATTTTTTGAAGACATTGTTGTTGAAGAAGCGGCCCATGGCGCAAAATGTTTTTTTACCGGTGCCAGGATTTACCGGTGTGCAATCCACCATCCGTTAGTTTTATCTTTTATCAAGATTCGTGCAGTCTAACAAGTATAAAACATGTAGATTATTATACCACTGAAATACACAAGTGGAACCCATTGGTGTGCAGCTTTTTGCAAGTGAGAGTGGGTGTGGATCGCTGCATGCATTCTAACGTGTTCTCTCTCCCCAAAACAAACTAGTTGTATTTTATTTCATGGTCACATTTCGAATGGCTAATAACTTATGAACCATATTTCTATTTGTGAAATATTTTATATATTTGAATTCTTGACGCTAAAATCTGTAAAACAAGACCAAACTTGAGTATGTTTCACACGAGTTTCAGAAAACTCATTCAAAAAACTATTTCACTCATTTCATTAGACATATTTTACTCACTCCAAACAAACTATTTTACTAATTTCAGAATACATATTTCACTCATTTACAAAACACATTAGATTCACCCATAGAGAACTGATTTCACTCATAAAAATATATAGATTTTAAAACTACGTTTCACTCGTTTCAAGAAACTAATTTCAGAAAAATATATTACACTCACTCAACTGAAATACTATATTTCTTGTTTCAGAAAACTATTTCATTCATTTCAATAAACTATTTCACTCATTTCAATTCACAAATTTTACTCGTTTAAAAAAATATCGGTTAAAAAACCATTTCACTCATTAAAAAAAATAGCTTTCACACATTTCAGGAAACACATTACTCTCATTTGCAATACTAATCTCACTGCGAATTTATGTAATATATTGAAATGTATTCCGCTCATAAAAATATTAGTTTCAAACACCGAAAAAATAGTTTCACGGCAAAAATTGGTTTTATTTCACTTTTATTGAAATAACTTATTTCACTCATTTCAGAAACACACTGCATCATTTACAAAATATAGATTTCACTCATTTCACTGGTTTCAGAAAACACAGTACACTCATTTTCAGAAAACGTATTACACTCATTTCACTAGTTTCCAAAATAAGTATTTCAAAAAACGTATTACACTCATTTCACTCATTTCTGTAAACACGTTACAGTCGCTCAATTGAAATACTATATTCCACTTGTTTCAAAAAATTGATTACAGTCATTACAAAAGATAGATTTCACTAGTTTCAGAAAACACATCACAGTTACTCCATTGAAGAAACAGTTTCGCAAGCTGGAATATGAAACTCATAAAGAAAACTATATTCTGGAAAGTGGTTTCAATCATTTCAATAACTGATTTCAATCATTTTGAAAATTGTAATTTGAAATGAGTGAAATTATTATTTTGATATGATTGAAATAGTAAAAATTAAACTAGTTTAAATATACTCAAGATTGATCTCATTCTAAGGATCTTATGTTCACGAATTTGAATATATGAAAATTTTCAATACTAGGACAATGCTGTAAAAAATATTGGCCATCTAAAATGTAAACAAAAATAAAATGCATGAGTTTGTTTGAGAGAGAGGAAAGATGTTGCATGCATGCGTATATCCCACTGCAAAAAGTACTGCTTCTCCTGACATGGGCCCTATTAATCTAACATTGATTTGACTATATACAAAAGATTAACTATCATAATACATGGTTATACATATGAACGGGTCCTACTTAAACACAGATCGTAAAGCATGTAAATGGTGGATGGTTCGCCGGTAGCTTCCTGCACCGGTAAAAAGAGCTTTCTGTCCCATGGCGCGCACGAAGGATGACGCTAAGGTGTTCGACAACGTGCACGGCGGACGGGGGCTTAGGCAGGACGACCCCTCCTGGATGTAGTTCACGGTGATCCACTGCAGGTCCCATGGCGTCAGGTGCACGGTCTCAGGCCCCCGAGGCGGCCAACTTTCATTTTGATTGCGCTAGATCGTGCCGTGTGGCTTGGGGCGTGCGCCGTGCGGTATATATATATTTGGGGAGCACGAGCAAGTTAAGATCTTCTCATCGTTCTTTTATTTTTTGTCTCTTTTTGCGAATAACCACACCGTACAATGAGCATACAAACGAGACATTTTTTTGAAATCCGTGGTAATGAGAAACCAATCTACTACATGTACTACACCTCGGCTCAATCTTCAACATAGTACACGCGAACCAATCCGTGGTTCAATGGTTGGAAAGATAGTGATATCCCAGCTCACCAGGGTCCAACTCCTAAACTTAATATTGATGCTTGCATCCTTCTATATTTATTTTAAGACATCCATGTGTGTCTTCAGTGTAATAAATATATACATAATAATAAAGTCATTAATGCTTTTAGTAGTACGTCACCTAAATTGCCCTCAAAATTACAAAATATTACCCACCGATGCCATCAATAAGTGACAAAAAAAAAACTCCACACAGGGGAATCCCCCGCCTGGGCCGGCCCACGGAGTAGGGACCTCCTATACTCCACTTTGCGCGCTGGAAGAAGACTCAACATGCCCGTTTCGGTCGACCTATGTGTGGGCGGCCTGTTTTTAAATTTCATTCTTTATTTTCATTTTTTATTTTATCTTTTTGTTTTTTATCCTTTAAATAATTTGGTACTTAAAGAGTTCCAAAAATAAAAAAAGAGAATTTTCAAATAAAATGTTCAATAAATCATAAAATGTTTGTGGATTCTTAAAATGTTCGTAATTTTCTTAAAATGTCCGCTTATTCAAAAAAGTTCGCAATTTTTAAAAAATATTTGGGATATCAATAAAATGTTCATGATTTTTTAAAAAATTTGTGTATTAAAAAGTGTTAATGAAATTGAAAAAAATGTTCGACAAAATGTTATAGGTGAGGTGGCAAAATGTTGTCATGGCCTTAGGGACTATGGTTTTTTTTTCTCCCATTGCAACGCACAAGCCCTTTTACTAGTAATATAAATGTTCTTCGTGGTTCCTGTCATACAATGGCGGCGACTGGCACAGGGGCAATTATCTGCTGCTTCCTTTATTGTAGATGTAAACGCTATTTGTCACTGTTGCTGCATTGTACCTTTGCTGGCCTAGGTCATGGGCCAATCTTGGCGCTGCTACTACTGTCATATGCCTCACAGTGTTGGGATGCACTAACGTGTGACTTAGGGCACTTCAAAGCTGACCCGTAAATGTCTTTAATGTATGTCCATTTTTATGTTCGGACGTGGTCCGCAGAGATGATGCGGGAGGGAGCCATCCAACACTAATTATAAAGTATCCGATTGGGAAGAGAAAACGTAGATGGACGCCATGCATGTGATGTGATATTTGTGATTTAGTGTTCGGTTGGGAGTAGAGAGAGGAGAGGAGGACCATGCATGTGCGGTTAGTAGGAGAGAGAAAGGAGAAGGACCATGCATATGATCGGTCAAGTGCATGTCCGGACTCTGGCAAAGCCCGCCACATTTGTCTCTTGGAAACCGAAATCTATATGTCCGGAGTACTAAGCGGACGTATAAAGGTTATAATTGGATGATAAAAGTGATCTGGACAGTATGGTCTAGACATATAGTAGAGTTTTGAAGGTTCGCTTTGGAGATGCCCCTACACAATATCACCATGGCAGACATGATAGTAGCATGCAACCGGATCATCATGACATGAGCGGCCAGTCTCACAGATCAGACAGTGTACACAACCATCGTGTTGGAAGGCATGAGCAGACACATCCGTGCATTAGAATTCCAAATAATAATATTACATATATTTTATTGATTTGATGGACAAAGAATATAACTTAATATCTATGTGAATTACAAAATATAAGCAAGAAATAAAGTATTAAATATATTTCCTTTATTTAAAATTAAAGTTATAGGGTTTAAACATAAAATTATAACTAGTAAAACAGAACATAATATTAAAGTTAAAGTAAGTTATAATGCGATTATAATCTAAGTAGAATATAAGTTGTTGAAGAACAATAGGATATTCGAAAAGAAAAAAATTAATACCATTTTAAATGAACATACACCAATAGTTACTTTGTCTCATATAGCGAGACAATTGGTAATTATGCCCCAAAAATATCATCTTTTTTACATGGTAGAATATAAGTTTATTGAAGAACAATAGGCTTATCAGTAACCGATGAAATTTCTTCTCTGTGTCTAAATTTGTTGAACGGCTTCTTTTGTAGCTCAATTGCTAGGTGTTTTGTTTAGGTGCACATGCCACGGGTGAATCTATTTTTTTGGGAACACAGTACATAAGCAGTAGCTCATATATACGCGGCGTGCACTTTCTATGAACACACACATGCATAATCTACTCCTATGAGCACATTTGAGAGACTGGTCCGACACATCATTTTGGGATTGACGAAGTCACTTCAATCATCTCGTAGTCAACAGAAATGTCTCCTCCGACTGAACGCACCATCACCGGATGTCCTGAAATAAATTCAGGATAGTGAGAGCACCAAGATTAGAACCCTGAGGGGCTTGGGATATCACTGTTCTCCTAACCATCAAACCACAAGTTGGTTCGCTCATGAACTACTTTATATCCAAATTGTTGACATCAACAACTAAGATACGATACTGTGATACTAATATTTGGCGTGTCACAACTGTTTAACTCAAGAGCAAAATATTACGTATAACACACGAAAAAATATGTCTAAATCATAATAAAAAAATTGTTCATTTTTATTGGTCATGTGCTATATTTTTCTGAGAAGAAAACAAAAAATTTGCTTTTATTCATTTGGTCGACCCATTAGCGCCCGTCACCAAAGTAGAAGCAGTCAGACTTGGAGTTTCTGCTGCGTGTGACACAAACTCTGCAGTTTTTTCCATTATATTAGCTAGAGATTGACAGTCTTTGTAAATGCTCCTAATATTTATGCTGTTTCTCGTGTGGGAGTATGGAGGATTTCATGGAGTTTGTTGATGTCATCATGCCTGGTGATGGGTAATGGAGGAGGGGGTTTTGAGCCATTGGGTTAGTGAATTGGGGTATTTTGTCTTTCATTACAACACAGGGGCATTTGTGCTACACAGGGAAAAAAAATATGATAAGATGTTTTTCACATATTTGGTTCACTAAATTCGAAAACACATCATATTTGTTTTCTTTGTTGCAACGGGCATATGTGCTAGTAACATCTATAGCTGGAGGAATCTGGATGTAGACATGATCAGAAATTTTGAAACATATTATCCACTTTCAATACACTCTTTTTTAGGAAAAATAATACAGTAGACTTCCATTGTATATCTGAAATTCTGAATGGCAAACTCCTTCGACGCATTGGTGCACCATGCACCTACCATCGCGGATCAGTACGTCGGCCCTCCTACCACCGCGGCCATCAGCTCTTCGTCGGCGACGAGCCTGGCGAGCGCATCAGGGGCGAGGCACACCTCCAGCTCCATGCTCCCTGTCCCTCCGCCGCCCTCGTAGACCGTGACCATCCCGTCCAGCTTGTTCCCGGCGCCGCTCCGGACGGCCACCGGTCTGCCCCACCCGAAGTCGTTGTCGTACACGTCGAACCGCGGCGAGCCGGTGGCCACCATCGCCGCAGGAGGATCCCCACCGAACTCGGCAGCGTACTTGAAGCTGGGGTTTCCTGGCCACGCCGCGAGCTCGTCCCTCACGCTCGCCTCGTCGACCGCAGCCACGGCCCGGTTCAGAAGCCACGCCGCCCATCCCAGCCGGCCGTCGCCCAGGATCTCGCCGACGGCGGCCCTGCCGACGGCGCCCGCCACCGCGTTGCCTAGGTAACCCTGCGGCATGCCCTTCACGCGTGTCCGGCATCCGACGGGAAGCGCGCACGACGTCTCCTGGTCCGGCGCGAGCCCACGGGCCCGGCACATTGCTCGCCATAGCTGTGCAAGCACGGCTTGCAAGGAGGAGATGGTGGCTGTGCCGGTGGCCATCTCGGCGTTCGCTTTTGCCTTCAGCTTCTTCACGCTCTCCGACGAGAAACGGAGCGAGCATTCCTGCACCGGCGGGTACTCGAACCGCCTGGCGATGTCCTCCACCCTGGCAAAGGGGAGAGGGATCGGCACGGTGCAGCCGTCGAGGAACCATCTCTTAGGAGGTGGGGCCACCGTGGAGATGTCTCCGTTGGCGGCGGCACGGCTCCGGCTGATATCCGACCATGCGTTGAACAGGTCCCAGAACGTGGTCCCGTCGGCGGCGCCGTGGTTCAGCGACATGGCGACCACGAGGCCATCGGCGAGCTCCGTGACCTGCGCGGCCAGGACCGGCCGGCCGGGGTCGACGACGGCGTCGGCGCCGAGCATCCCGCTGAGAGGGAAGAAGGACCACACCACCCGTGGGATGACGTGAAGCGGGCCGGCGATGTCGGCGACAGCCACCCCGGGAGCCACGGCGTGGACGAACTCGGCGCCTTCGTCGCCGCAGCGGAGCGAGATCGTCAAGCTCGGCCGAGGTGACGGCGCCCCGTCGTCGTCGGTGGCCCCCGGCGCGACGGTGAAGCGGCCGGCGAGGGGGTAGAAGCGGCCCACGGCGCGCGCGAAGGACGACGCGAGGTGTTCGGCGGCGTGCGCGCCGGGCGGAGGCTTGGGCAGGACGACTCCCTTCTGGATGTAGTCCACCGTGATCCGCCGCAGGTCCCATGGCGTCAGGTGGACGGTCTCGGGCTCCGGCGGCCGGGTGCTCGTTTGGTAATCTGGCTTGACCGTGCGCCGAGATACGATCTGGACTGCGCCGCCTTCCATTTTTGTGTTGCGAGGAAGCCGGGTACTCGTGAAAGAAGGAGAGGGCACAGGCGCTAGTGCCCGTCTCGCCCGGCTGCGCGCACGATCCGCATGATGCCACACCGGCCGCGCACAGGACGCGCTCAAACGCATGCTCGGATCGCCCCGGCTGCTTTGCAACCAACTCCAACAACCTGATCCTATGGGATGGACTACGAGGCACACTCACGCGCCAACGTAACACACGCGAACGCATGCACGCACACGCGCCGGTCACCGGAGCAGAGTAGCCAAACTGTTATTTTGCGCTCAACCGTGTTTGTTGTGAGGCCATGGGTTGGGCGATATAAATAAGAGAAAAATCCACTTTTCAACCCTGAACAAACCAGGCTTGATTTACAAGCCTTATCTTCGAAACCGGTCGAATTGCACCCTCAACTTACCAAAAAGGTTCAAAAGACAACCCTGGTCACGGTTTTGAGCTGGTCAACCAATCTTGAGACCGAGTCAGACTCTTCCTTCCACCCCCAAGCGGCCAAGCCTCTGCACTACCTCCAACTCTTCGCAACTTCATATCCTTGACGGTTGTGTGTGGCCTTCGTCGGCCTGAGCCTCACCCGATAAGATGTTGCTAGCTCAAGGATACCAAGCACCCAAGAGTAATAAGCTTCTCAACTAGAAACTTCCACGTATAACCGTGGAGAACACAAACCGATGCACCAAATGCAATGGCAAGGGCACACGGAGTGCCCAAGTCCTTCTCTCCCAAATGAGAGGAAGAACGAAGAAGAGAACACAAAGAACTCCAAGATCTAGATCCAAAGGGTTCCCCTCACATAGAGGAGAAAGTGATTGGTGGAAACGTAGATCTAGATCTCCTCTCTCTTTTCTCCCCCAAACTAGCAAGAATCCATGGAGGGATTGAGTGAAAGCAAGCTCGAAGAAGGTCAACAATGGGGGAAGAACGCGAGCTCAAAGGATAAGGCTCAATGGGGAAGAAGACCCCCTTTTATAGGAGTGGGAAAAAATCCAACCGTTATCCCCATTCTCAGCCTCCAGCGAACGATACTACCGCTCTAGGGAGTGGTACTACCGTTGGCCGCAGCGGTATTGCTGCTCGGAGTACCGCTGGGACCTCACACATCGCCTAAGGGAGAAGGAACAAAGAGGAGGGCCGTTGAGCGGCACTAGTAGCTTACAAGCGGTACTACCGCTTACAAGCGGTACTACCGCTCATACTGCCGCTGCTACTGCCGCTGAACCCAACAGGAGACACGCAGGTCTCGAGTCGAGGCGGTACTAGCGCGGAATCGGAGTTGTACTACCGCCTGTGGTCGTGGGCGATACTACTGCTGTGAAACAGCGGTACTGCTACCCCGGGCCGCGGTACTACCGCTGGCGCCTCCCTTATGCCACTTCCAAGCAAAACAGATGCTCCAGAAAAACCAGAACTGCCACAACTTCTGCAAATGAACTCTAAATTGAGCAAACTCAAGCTTGTTGGATAGATGACAACGAGTAGCATACAACAGCGAAGAGGCAGGAGAGGTATGCCAAGATATAGAAGAGACAATCCTCCAACAGAGAAGAACCGGCATAACCTCCAACATCGAAAACATCATAGAAGATGCACGTGAACTCCGTTTTCGATGAACTCGAGCTTGTCATCAAGATGACCATAAGCTCCAAATCTAACAAGGAGAAAAGACAAACAAGAACCAATAAAGATGATGCAATGATGCAATGGTTCGAGCTCTCTACGAATGATACGATCAAGCTACTCATCATGATGCCCCCCTTGATAGTACGGCAATCGATCCTATAGCCTGGTCTCCCAACTACAACCATGAGACCGATAAAATAGAAAACATATCAAGGGCAAACCTTTGCCTTACATATGGTGTCTAGCTTTCATTGCTTCTAATTTGTTGAAATGTCTTCTGCTTAGTTTACACATCATAAGCTCTGAATATGCAATGTTGTGAATATGCAATGGCACTAATGATGAGAGAGCTTTAACTTGGTAGTGTGTTGTTGTTTGCATCTTGCATATGATTTATTTCTTGTACTGATTCACATTTGTTTAAACGCCAGTTATGACGAGACACTGTTAACTTGACAGAGCGGTATTTGTAGCATCTTTCATATGGTGTCTACCTTCCATTGCGTTGCTTCTAATTTATTGAAATGCATTCTGCTTAGGTTACACATCATAGTTCTGATTATCTCATGTCGTCCTATTTTTCGTACATATTACATCCTCCTATCATGTGGTTGTCTAACATCAAAGTTTAGTTCGTCTGTATCACGCATCAATTTGTTCCGAAGAACTAAAGTTTTATTCCTTTTTCTTGTCGGCTTGACTTAACATGGCACAGAGAAAGAGGAAGGAACACAAAATGACAGGGGATGGTGTTAGTACTAAGGACACACGGAAACGAAAGCAGAATAATTATGCAGATTCTGCTGGTAATGGTGCAATAGAAGGTCAAAGTTCAGCGAAAAATTGTACAAATGCGGTATCACGTGCTACACGAGCTACAAAACAAGCCAAACAGAAACTAATAGCTGCCACCAAACAAGCAGTGACAGCCCTAGTTGTTGCAACACCTTCCACAGTACCACCAGCTACACGAGTTACTCGTTTGTCAACTCAGCTAGCAGCACGTTCACAAAGTTTCATTCCGTTCTGAGAACTTTTATTTCTGCACAAAAACAACACCATGGTAGTTTTAGTGAGAATATCGTCAGTCTGGGTTAGTTTCATTCAAATCATGCAATTAGAGTCCAAAACAAGAGGAAAAGCGTTAGGAAAAGTATATACGACGGAGATGTATCACTCCTCCGCACGCTCCGCGTCTTCAAGAACCGACTGCATCATCACCATCTCATACGTGTAGTCCTCCTCGCTGGACAAGCCATCGGACGACTCAACATAGTGCTTATATATGTACTCCGAATCGGAATCCATTGCTTGAAAGAAGAGGGGACAACTTTTATAGCTTCGACAATTCATCAAACTGTTGCCGGGCTTGGTGAGTATAGAAGTAGCGGATGATATCTGGCGTGGTGGTCGGAGGAGAGGGTTTGAACAACGGCGGGGGAGAAGTGTCGTGGAGCCCGCCTGGAACGCTGGAGGCGATGGAGGCATAAAGTTTTGGCAGGGGTGTGGCATTTTGGCCAGGGTGGTGGAGCAGCGGCGAAGGCAAGAGAGAAAGAAGGAAGGAGTGAGATTGGGGAGGATGGATGCGCGGGGTCGGGGGAGGGTTTTGGTGTTGGAAATATGCCCTAGAGGCAATAATAGTTATTATTATTATATTTCCTTGTTCATGATAATCGTTTATTATCCATGCTATAATTGTATTGATAGGAAACTCAGATACATGTGTGGGTACATAGACAACACCATGTCCCTAGTAAGCCTCTAGTTGACTAGCTCGTTGATCAATAGATGGTTACGGTTTCCTGACCATGGACATTGGATGTCGTTGATAACAGGATCACATCATTAGGAGAATGATGTGATGGACAAGACCCAATCCTAAGCCTAGCACAAAGATCGTGTAGTTCGTATGCTAAAGCTTTTCTAATGTTAAGTATCATTTCCTTAGACCATGAGATTATGCAACTCCCGGATACCGTAGGAATGCTTTGGGTGTACCAAACGTCACAACGTAACTGGGTGGCTATAAAGGTGCACTACGGGTATCTCTGAAAGTGTCTGTTGGGTTGGCACGAATCGAGATTGGGATTTGTCACTCCGTGTGACGGAGAGGTATCTCTGGGCCCACTCGGTAGGACATCATCATAATGTGCACAATGTGACCAAGGGGTTGATCACGGGATGATGTGTTATGGAACGAGTAAAAAGACTTGCCGGTAACGAGATTGAACAAGGTATCGGGATACCGACGATCGAATCTCGGGCAAGTAACATACCGCTAGACAAAGGGAATTGTATACGGGATTGATTGAATCCTCGACATCGTGGTTCATCCGATGAGATCATCGTGGAACATGTGGGATCCAACATGGGTATCCAGATCCAGCTGTTGGTTATTGACCGGAGAATGTCTCGGTCATGTCTGCATGGTTCCCGAACCCGTAGGGTCTACACACTTAAGGTTCGATGATGCTAGGGTTATAGGGAATAGATATACGTGGTTACCGAATGTTGTTCGGAGTCCCAGATGAGATCCCGGACGTCACGAGGAGTTCCGAAGTGATCCAGAGGTAAAGATTTATATATGGGAAGTCCTGTTTTGGTCACCGAAAAAGTTTCGGGTGCTATCGGTAACGTACCGGGACCACCGGGAGGGTCCCGGGGGTCTACCAAGTGGGGCCACCGGCCCCAGAGGGCAGAGTGGGCCAAGTGTGGGAGGGGACCAGCCCCGGGTGGGCGGTGCGCCCCCCACCAGGGCCCAAGGCGCCTAGGGTTTGGGGGAACCCTAAAAGGGGGCGCCCCCCTTTGCCTTGGGGGGTAAGGCAACCGCCCTGGCCGCCGCCCCCTCCTCAGATTGGATCTAAGGGGGACGGCCCCCTCTCCCTTGCCCCTATATATATGTGGGGGGTGGGGAGGGCAGCCGCACCCAAGTTCTGGCGCAGCCCTCCCCCTCTCCCAAGTCCTCCTCCTCTCCCGCGGTGCTTGGCGAAGCCCTGCAGGATTGCCACGCTCCTCCACCACCACCACGCCGTTGTGTTGTTGCTGGACGGAGTCTTCCCCAACCTCTTCCTCTCTCCTTGCTGGATCAAGGCATGGGAGACGTCACCGGGCTGCACGTGTGTTGAACGCGGAGGTACCGTCCGTTCGGCACTAGGATCTCCGGTGATTTGGATCACGACGAGTACGACTCCTTCAACCCCGTTCTCTTGAACGCTTCCGCTTAGCGATCTATAAGGGTATGTAGATGCACTCCCCTTCCCCTCATTTCTAGTCTCCCCATAGATAGATCTTGGTGACTCGTAGGAAAATTTTGAATTTCTGCTGCGTTCCCCAACAGTGGCATCATGAGCTAGGTCTATTGCGTAGATTCTATGCATGAGTAGAACACAAAGTAGTTGTGGGCGTTGATTTTATTCAATATGCTTACCGCTACTAGTCCAATCTTGTTTCGACGGTATTGTGGGATGAAGCGGCCTGGACCGACCTTACACGTACACTTACGTGAGACAGGTTCCACCGACTGACATGCACTTGTTGCATAAGCTGGCTAGCGGGTGCCAGTATCTCCCACTTTAGTCGGATCGGATTCGATGAAAAGGGTCCTTATGAAGGGTAAATAGCAATTGGCATATCACGTTGTGGTTTTTGCGTAGGTAAGAAACATTCTTGCTAGAAACCCATAGCAGCCACGTAAAACATGCAAACAACAATTAGAGGACGTCTACTTGTTTTTGCAGGGTATGCTATGTGATGTGATATGGCCAAAAAGAATGTGATGAATGATATGTGATGTATGAGATTGATCATATTCTTGTAACAGGAATTACGACTTGCATGTCGATGAGTATGACAACCGGCAGGAGCCATAGGAGTTGTCTTAATTTATTGTATGACCTGCGTGTCATTGAACAACGCCATGTAATTACTTTACTTTATTGCTAAACCGTTAGCCATAGTAGTAGAAGTAATAGCTGGCGAGACAACTTCATGAAAACACGATGATGGAGATCATGATGATGGAGATCATGGTTTCATGCCGGTGACGATGATGATCATGGAGCCCCGAAGATGGAGATCAAAAGGAGCAAAATAATATTGGCCATATCATGTCACTTTTTGATTGCATGTGATGTTTATCATATTTATGCATCTTATTTGCTTAGAACGACAGTAGTAAATAATATGATCCCTCATTAAAATTTCAAGAAAGTGTTCCCCCTAACTGTGCACCGTTACGAAAGTTCGTTGTTTCGAAGCACCACATGATGATCGGGTGAGATAGATTCTAACGTTCACATACAATGGGTGTAAGCCAGATTTACACACGCGAAACACTTAGGTTGACTTGACGAGCCTAGCATGTACAGACATGGCCTCGGAACACAAGAGACCGAAAGGTCGAGCATGAGTCGTATAGTAGATACGATCAAAATGAAGATGTTCACCGATGATGACTAGTCCGTCTCACGTGATGATCGGACACGGCCTAGTTGACTCAGATCATGTAATCACTTAGATGACTAGAGGGATGTCTATCTGAGTGGGAGTTCATAAGATGAACTTAATTATCCTGAACATAGTCAAAAGATTCTTGCAAATTATGTCGTAGCTCACGCTTTAGTTCTACTGTTTTAGATATCTTCCTAGAGAAAATTTAGTTGAAAGTTGATAGTAGCAATTATGTGGACTGGGTCCGTAAACTGAGGGTTGTCCTCATTGCTTCATAGAAGGCTTATGTGCTTAATGCACCGCTCGGTGTGCTGAACCTCGAACGTCGTCTGTGGATGTTGCGAACATTTGACATACACGTTTTGATAACTACGTGATAGTTCAGTTAAACGGTTTAGAGATGAGGCACCAAAGACGATTTCGAAACGTCGCGGAACATGTGAGATGTCTCGAGGGCTGAAATTGGGATTTCAGGCTCGTGCCCATGTCAAGAGGTATAAGACCTGCGACGATTTTCTTAGCTTGCAAACTAAGGGAGAAAAGCTCAATCATTGAGCTTGTGCTCAGATTGTCTGAGTACAACAATCACTTGAATCGAGTGGGAGTTGATCTTCCAGATGAGATAGTGATGTTTCTCCAAAGTCATTGCCACCAAGCTGCTAGAGCTTTGTGATGAACTATAACATATCAGGGATAGATATGATGATCCTTGAGATATTCGCGATGTTTGACACCGCGAAAGTAGAAATCAAGAAGGAGCATCAATTGTTGATGGTTGGTAAAACCACTAGTTTCAAGAAGGGCAAGGGCAAGAAGGGATACTTCATGAAACGGCAAAACAGTTGCTGCTCTAGTGAAAACCCAAGGTTGAACCCAAACCCGAGACTAAGTGCTTCTGTAATGAGAGGAACGGACACTAAAGCAGAACCACCCTAGATACTTAGTAGATAAGAAGGCAGGCAAGGTCGACGGAAGTATATTGGATATACATTATGTTAATGTGTACTTTACTAGTACTCCTAGTAGCACCAGGGTATTAGATACCGGTTCGGTTGCAAAGTGTTGGTAACTCGAAATAAAAGCTACGGAATAAATGGAGACTAGCTAAAGGTGAGCTGACGATATGTGTTGGAAGTGTTTCCAAGGTTGATGTGATCAAGCATCGCACACTCCCTCTACCATCGAGATTGGTGTTAAACCTAAATAATTGTTATTTGGTGTTTGCGTTGAGAATAGACATGATTGGATTATGTCTATCGCAATACGGTTATTCATTTAAGGAGAATATATTTACTCTGTTTATTTGAATAATACCTTCAATGGTCTTGCACCTAAAATGAATGGTTTATTGAATCTCGATCATAGTGATACACATATTCATGCCAAAAGATATAAGATAGTAGTGATAGTACCACATACTTGTGGCACTGAGTCATATTGGTATAAAATGCATGAAGAAGCTCCATGTTGATGGATCTTTGGACTCACTCGTTTTGAAAAGTTTGAGACATGTGAACCATGTCTATTGGTGTATATGCATGAAGAAACTCCATGCAAATGGACCGTTTGGACTCACTTGATTTTGAATCACTTGAGACATGCAAATCATACCACACGGGCAAGATGACTGAAAGCCTCATTTTCAGTAAAATGGAACAAGAAAGCAACTTGTTGGAAGTAATACATTTTGATGTGTGCAGTCCAATGAGTGCTGAGGCACGCAGTGGATATCGTTATGTTCTTACTTCACGGATGATTTGAGTAGATACTGAGTATATTTACTTGATGAAACACAAGTCTGAATTATTGAATGGTTCAAGTAATTTCAGAGTGAAGTTGAAGATCATCGTGACAAGAGGATAAAATGTCTATGATATGATCATGGAGATCAGTATCTGAGTTACGAGCTTTGGCACACAATTAAGACATTGTGGAAATTGTTTCACAATTAATACCGCCTGGAACACCATAGTGCGATGGTGTGTCCGAACATCATAGTTGCACCCTATTGGATATGGTGCGTACCATGATGTCTCTTATCGAATTACCACTATCATTCATGGGTTAGGAATTAGAGACAACCGCATTCACTTTAAATAGGGCACCACGTAATTACGTTGAGATGACACCGTGTGAACTATGGTTTAGAGAAACCTAAGCTGTCGTTTCTTGAAAGTTTGGGGCTGCGACACTTATGTGGAAAAGTTTCAGGTTGATAAGCTCGAACCCAAAGTGGATAAAATGCATCTTCATAGGACACCCAAAACAGTTGGGTATACCTCCTAATTCAGATCCGAAAGCAATAGGGATTGTTTCTGGAATCGGGTCCTTTCTCGAGGAAAGGTTTGTCTCGAAAGAATTGAGTGGGAGGATGGTGGAGACTTGATGACGTTGTTGAACCATCACTTCAACTAGTGTGTAGCAGGTCACAGGAAGTTGTTCCTATGGCACCTACACCAATTGAAGTAGAAGCTTATGATAGTGATCATGAAACTTCGGATCAACTCACTATCAAACCTTGTAGGTCGACAAGGATGTGTACTGCTTCAGAGTGGTATGGAGGTCATTTTGCTAGACAACAATGAACCTACGAGCTATGGAGAAGCGATGGTGGGCCCGGATTCCGACGAATGGCTCGAGGCCATAAAATCAGAGAAAGGATCCATGACTTTGGAAGAAATACTTGATGGTCGTAAGGCCGTTGGGTACAGATGGATTTTAAAAGGAAGACAGACAATGATGGTAAGTATCACCATTAAGAAAGCTCGACTTGTCGTTAAGATGTTTTCCGACAAGTTCAAGGAGTTGACTACGATGAGACTTTCTCACTCGTAGCGATGCTAAGAGTCTGTTGGGATTATATTAGCAATTACTGCATGATTTATGAAATCTTGCAGATAGGATGTCAAATCATTGTTTCCTCGACGATATCCTTGAGGAAAGGTTGTATGTGATAGAACCAGAAGGTTTTGTCAATCCTGAAGAATGCTAACAAATATGCAAAGCTCCAGCAATCCTTCTAAGGACTGGAGTAAGCATCTCAGAGTTGGAATGTACGCTTTGATGAGATGATCAAAGATTTTGGGTTTATACAAAGTTTATGAGAAACTTGTATTTCCAAAGAAGTGAGTGGGAGCACTATAGAATTTCTGATGAGTATATGTTGTTGACATATTGTTGATCAAAAATGATGTAGAATTTCTGGAAAGCATATAGGGTTATTTGAAAGGTGTTTTTCAATAGAAAACCTGGAATAAGCTGCTTGAACATTGAGCATCAAGATCTATGAGGATAGATCAAAAAACGCTAAATGGTACTTTCAAATGAGCACATACATTTACATGATCTTGAAGGTGTTCAAGATGGATCAGTCAAAGAAGGAGTTCTTGCCTGAGTTGTAAGGTATGAAGTTAAGAGTTAAAGCTCGACCACGGCAGAAGAGAGAGAAAGAATGAAAGTCGTCCCCTATGCTTCAGACGTAGGCTCTATAGTATGCTATGCTGTGTACCGCACCGAAAGTGTGCCTTGCCATGAGTCAGTCAAGGGGTACAAGAATGATCCAGGAATGGATCATTGGACAGCGGTCAAAATTGTCCTTGGAGTAAATAAAGGACATGTTTCTCGATTATGGAGGTGATAAAGAGTTCTGCGTAAAGGGTTACGTTGATGCAAGCTTTAACACCTATCCGAATGACTCTGAGTAGCAAACCGAATACGTATAGTGGAGAAACCATTTGGAATAGCTCCAAGTGGAGCGTGGAAGCAACATTTACAATATGACATAGAGAATTGCGAAATACATACGGATCTGAATGTTGCAGACCCATTGACTAAAACCTCTCTCACAAGCAAAACATGATCAAACCCCCGAACTCATTGAGTCTTAATCACATGGTGATGTGAACTAGTTTAGTGACACTAGTAAACTCTTTGGATGTTGGTCACATGGCGATGTGACCTGTCAATGTTAATCACATGGCGATGTGAACTAGATTATTGACTCTAGTGCAAGTGGGAGACTGTTGGAACAATGCCCTAGAGGCAATAATAAATTAGTTATTATTATTATATTTCCTTGTTCATGATAATCGTTTATTATCCATGCTATAATTGTATTGATAGGAAACTCAGATACATGTGTGGGTACATAGACAACACCATGTCCCTAGTAAGCCTCTAGTTGACTAGCTCGTTGATCAATAGATGGTTACGGTTTCCTGACCATGGACATTGGATGTCGTTGATAACAGGATCACATCATTAGGAGAATGATGTGATGGACAAGACCCAATCCTAAGCCTAGCACAAAGATCGTGTAGTTCGTATGCTAAAGCTTTTCTAATGTCAAGTATCATTTCCTTAGACCATGAGATTGTGCAACTCCCGGATACCGTAGGAATGCTTTGGGTGTACCAAACGTCACAACGTAACTGGGTGGCTATAAAGGTGCACTACGGGTATCTCCGAAAGTGTCTGTTGAGTTGGCACGAATCGAGACTGGGATTTGTCACTCCGTGTGACGGAGAGGTATCTCTGGGACCACTCGGTAGGACATCATCATAATGTGCACAATGTGACCAAGGGGTTGATCCCGGGATGATGTGTTACGGAACGAGTAAAGAGACTTGCCGGTAACGAGATTGAACAAGGTATCGTGATACCGACGATCGAATCTCGGGCAAGTAACATACCGCTAGACAAAAGGAATTGTATACGGGATTGATTGAATCCTCGACATCATGGTTCATCCGATGAGATCATCGTGGAATATGTGGGAGCCAACATGGGTATCCAGATCCCGCTGTTGGTTATTGACCGGAGAATGTCTCGGTCATGTCTGCATGGTTCCTGAACCCGTAGGGTCTACACACTTAAGGTTCGATGACACTAGGGTTATAGGGAATAGATATACGTGGTTACTGAATGTTGTTCGGAGTGTCGGATGACATCCCGGACGTCACGAGGAGTTCCGGAATGATCCAGAGGTAAAGATTTATATATGGGAAGTCCTGTTTTGGTCACCGGAAAAGTTTCGGGTGCTATCGGTAACGTACCGGGACCACCGGGAGGGTCCCGGGGGTCCACCAAGTGGGGCCACCGGCCCTAGAGGGCAGCGTGGGCCAAGTGTGGGAGGGGACCAGCCCCAGGTGGGCTCGTGCGCCCTCCCACCAAGGCCCAAGGCGCCTAGGGTTTGGGGGAACCCTAAAAGGGGGCGCCCCCCTTTGCCTTGGGGGGTAAGGCAACCCCCCTGGCCGCTGCCCCCTCCTCAGATTGGATCTGAGGGGGCCGACCCCCCTCTCCCTTGCCCCTATATATATGTGGGGGGTGGGGAGGGCAGCCGCACCCAAGTTCTGGCGCAGCCCTCCCCCTCTCCCAACTCCTCCTCCTCTCCCGCGGTGCTTGGCGAAGCCCTGCAGGATTGCCACGCTCCTCCACCACCACCACGCCGTTGTGCTGCTGCTGGACGGAGTCTTCCCCAACCTCTCCCTCTCTCCTTGCTGGATCAAGGCATGGGAGACGTCACCGGGCTGCACGTGTGTTGAACGCGGAGGTGTCGTCCGTTCGGCACTAGGATCTTCGGTGATTTGGATCACGACGAGTACGACTCCTTCAACCCCGTTCTCTTGAACGCTTCCGCTTAGCGATCTACAAGGATATGTAGATGCACTCTCCTTCCCCTCGTTGCTAGTCTCTCCATAGATAGATCTTGGTGACTCGTAGGAAAATTTTGAATTTCTGTTACGTTCCCTAACATTTGGATGGGCCGGGGTGTCGGAGTCCTACGTGGATTCTATCCCGACTCCCACAAAGCCCCCGCATTCGTCTTGAGTTTGCCGAGAAAAGTATGTCCGGACCGCTCAGCGGACCGATATAGACAAACCCGCATTGGATGGCAAAGCATGTCCGGACCGCGCGGTCCAGACAATTGCGGGCAGCTTAGGGCCCCTCCTTGGATATGCCCTTAGGCACTTTAGTATATGTATAGATAGATAAGTTAGCATATGTGAATAAATGTAATGGATTATTTCATCTTACCGTGTTTGTCATAGGTTGGTCAGCATATATAGTTTTGTTGGTGCTTTTCTACATATAGTCTAGAAATTCTAATTTGGAGGTCATTGTCGCAGCCACTCGCTTGTGTGACCAAAACATTATACATAAAGATGTGTCTTTTTATCATATTAAATACAAAAGTTGAACATGCCTGCTCAGCTCGTTGGTATAGACTCACATATTATCTTTATGGTAGCTCTAGAGATGAAGTACATTTGAAGGAAAGAAAAAGAATGGTGCCACAAGCAAAAAGGGCAACCAATAAACCTACACCTAAAGCTTTGCTTGCAAACTTTTTGTGTAATCATTTAGCTAAGAGCATGTATAATTAATAAGCTGATGTAAGCGGGCTACAAAGATTTAAAAATTCTGTTTTTGATGAGTTGAAAGAGAGAGAAGAGGAGAAAAAAGAGAAACAGTAGATTTATGGCCGGCTCTGCACGTGCTTGAAGAAGCTTTGTGAGAATGAAAGGCGGGTCTTATATTAATAAAGTAGTACTTCTATATAGTTAACTATTATAAGTGTTGGCTATTACACTGCGTATAGACGACATGACAACATTGTTATAGGCAGCAAAAAACTATATTATTAACCATGCTCTAATTTCTCCCCGCTGAATCCAATCATTGGCTCACACCTCAGCCCGTTACCCTGCACACTCCGTAATCTTGTCTCCAACTCATGATGGCTCGTTGACGTCATCGATTTCATCATCAATTGCATCATTTATGTATTAAGTCTTTGTGTGGATGAACTGCTCTATGGTTGATTGGCTGAGCCCAATGTGTCATATCATATACGCACATGTATATATGACTTGTTTAACATCGAATCCTAGCTGATTAGGACTGATCACTTAATCAATAGATGAGTGCGGAGGGTGCAAATGATTAGACATCTTAAGCTAGAAAAGATTTCCTCCGCTAAAAAGCTACAAAAGAATTTAAATTTATGAAAACCAGTCTTCTAATGCCGTGACGTTGCTCTATTTGCTTTTTGTTTTGTGCACATAGCCATTATAATTTATTTTCCACATGCACCTAACAAATAACTGCTCTCTTCTTTCCTTCTGGCATGTTTTTGTTGTTGCCCAACGGACTTTAATTTCTATGCCCTATTGAACTTGATGTATGGATGTGTTGGTTGCTTTATTTATAAAACGCAGTGATAGCCTTTTTTGACTGTAGCCACTCTCATGTTTTTCATGGAAAACCGATCACATCGTTGTCTTGTCTTTATATCCCTCTCGGGTGTGAACTGAACCTAACTTATGGTTAGGTTCTTTATGCTGGTACCAATTTAAGCCTTGTACAATGAGAGGTGCTTAGGGAAGGTGTTTAGAGAAATAAATCAGGCTTTTCTTAAGCACCGGTGCTTATTTGTATAGGATAGATGCTTAACTAAGCGTTTCTTTTGTAGAAATTGGCACCGGTGCTTCAGAAAAAATCGGTTTACTTTTCTAAGCACCTCTCATTGTACAAGGCCTTACCAGAGTTCAAGTTCTTTCACTGGTGCTTGCATTATTTCAATTTATACCAGCTTTTCTAGTGATGTTCATTTAATGGAAGAAAGTGTTCTCATTGACTTTGTCTATAAAGTTGAGTGTATGTGTGCATGTACTTCCTTCGTTTTTATTTGCCGCATATTATCTTTGGTCAAAGTCAATGTTTATAAACTTTGACAAAGTTTATAAACAAAGTTACATATACAATAACAAATCAATATCATTAAATTTATTATATTGTTATGATAAATGTTTATATTGTTTTCTATAAACTATATCAAACTTTATAAAATTTGACTTTAGTCAATTTTAATATACAAAGTAAATAAAAACGAGGCAGTACCTGCTAATAGGCTTATTTATATCGCCCAATCCATGGCCATACAATGATACAACAAACACGGTCGAACGCAAAATAACAGTTTCGCTACTCTGCTCCGGCGATCAAAATGGAAGGCCGCGGAGTCCAGATCGTATCTCGGCGTATGCTCAAGCCAGATTATCAAACGAGCTCCCTGCCGGGGGAGCCTGAGACCGTCCACCTGACGCCATGGGACCTGCGGCGGATCACGGTGGACTACATCCAGAAGGGGGTCGTCCTGCCCAAGCCTCCTGCCGGCGCACACGCAGTCGAACACCTCGCGTCGTCCTTCGCGCGCGCCGTGGGCCGCTTCTACCCCCTCGCCGGCCGCTTCACCGTCGCGCCGGGGGCCAACGACGACGACGGGGCGCAGTCACCTCGGCCGAGCTTGACGATCTCGCTCCGCTGCGGCGACGAAGGCGCCGAGTTCGTCCACGCCGTGGCGCCCGGGGTGGCTGTCGCCGACATCGCCGGCCCGCTTCACGTCATCCCACGGGTGGTGTGGTCCTTCTTCCCTCTCAGCGGGATGCTCGGCGCCGACGCCGTCGTGGATCCCAGCCGGCCGCTCCTGGCCGTGCAGGTCACGGAGCTCGCCGATGGCCTCGTAGTCGCCATGTCGCTGAACCACGGCGCCGCCGACGGGACCACGTTCTGGGATCTGTTCAACGCATGGTCGGATATCAGCCGGAGCGGCAGCGCCGCCAACGGGGACATCTCAATGGTGCCGACACCCAAGAGATGGTTCCTCGACGGCTGTACCGTGCCGATCCCTCTCCCCTTTGCCAGGGTGGAGGACATCGCGAGGCGGTTCGAGTACCCGCCGGTGCAGGAATGCTCGCTCCGTTTCTCGTCGGAGAGCGTGAAGAAGCTGAAGGCGAAAGCGAACGCTGAGATGGCCACCGGCACAGCCACCATCTCCTCCTTGCAAGCCGTGCTTGCACATCTATGGCGAGCAATGTGTCGGGCCCGTGGGCTCGCGCCGGACCAGGAGACGACGTGCGCGCTCCCCGTGGGATGCCGGACACGCGTGAAGGGCATGTTGCAGGGTTATCTGGGCAACGCGGTGACGCGAGTCGCAGGCAGGTCCACCGTCGGCGAGATACTGGGCGATGGCCGGCTGGGCTGGGCGGCGTGGCTTTTGAACCAGGCCGTGGCTGCTGTCGACGAGGCGAGCGTGAAGGACGAGCTCGCGGCGTGGGCTGCTAACCCCGGCTTCAAGTACTTGTCCGAGTACGGCCGATTTCCTCCTGCGGCGATGGTGGTCACCGGATCGCCGCGGTTCGACGTGTACGGCAACGACTTCGGGTGGGGCAGGCCGGTAGCCGTCCGGAGCGGCGCCGGGAACAAGCTGGACGGGATGGTCACGGTTTACGAGGGCGGCGAAGGGGCAGGGAGCATGGAGCTGGAGGTGTGCGTCGCCCGTGATGCGCTCGCCAGGCTAGTCGCCGACGAAGAGCTGATGGACGCGGTGGTAGGAGAGGGTCGACGTACTGATCCGCAGTGGTAGGTGCAAGGTGCACCAATGCGTCGAAGGAGTTTGCCGTTCAGATACAATGGAACTCTACTGTATTATTTTTCCTAAAAAGAGTATATTGCAAAGTGGATAATATGTTTCAAAATTTCTGCTCATGTCTACGCCAGACTCCATTATTAGCACATACGCCCGTGCGTTATAACGAAAGAAAATATGATGCATTTTCAAATTTAGTGAATCAAATATGTGAAAACATCTCATCAAAACCTTTTCTGTGTAGCACAAATGCCCGTGTGTTGTAATGGCTCAAGACCCCCTCCTCCACCTCCTTCATTACCCATCATCGGCATTACGACATAAACAAACTCCTTGGAATCCCCCATGCTCCACATGAGAAACAACATAAATATTGAAAGCGTTTACAAAGACCGTCTATCTCTGGTTAATATAATGAAGAAAACTGTGGAGTTTGTGTCACACACAACAGAAACTCTCAAGTCCGGCTGCTTGTACTTTGGCGACGGCCGCTAGCGGGTTGAATGGAAAAATAAAAGCAAAAAATTGCTTTCTTCTCAGAAAAATATAACACATGACCAACAAAAAATTGAACACTTTTTATTATGATTTAGACATAGTTTTTTTGCGTGTGTCATATGTAATATTTTTCTTTTGAGTTAAACAGTTCTGACATGCTAAATATTAGTATCACATTATCGTGTCTTAGTTATTGACAACAATTCGGATATAAAGTAGTTCATGAGCGAACCAACCTGTGGTTTGATGGTTAGGAGGATAGCGGTATCCCCATCCCATCAGGGTTCAAGTCCTGGTGCTCGCATTATCCTGGATTTATTTCAGGATATAGGGTGATGTGCATTCTGTGAAAGAAGACGTTTCCGTTGACTACAGACGCTTGAGGTGACTTCGTCAATGATGATATGCCGGCTCAGTCTCTCAAATATGCTCATAGGAGTAGGGTGTTGATACGTCTCCAACGTATCTATAATTTATGAAGTATTCATGCCATGTTTAAAATAGTTTTATATCATTTTGGTATGATTTGATTAGAACTAACCCGGATTGATGTTGTTTTCAGCAGAACTACCGTGGTATTGTTTTTGTGCAGAAATAAAAGTTCTCGAAATGCGCTGAAAATCAACCGAGATTTTTTCTAGAAAATATAAAAAATACCGGAACAAAAAGTTACAGGAGGGGAGTCCCGTGGGCCCCATGAGGGTGGAGGGCGCCCCTACCCCCCGGGGTGCGCCCCCCTGCCTCGTGGACTCCCCGTGGGCCCCCTTGACTTGTTCTCGACGCCAACCTCTCCTATAAATGCCCAAACCTCCAGAAAATAACCTATATCGGAAGTTCCGCCGCCGCAAGCCTCTGTAGCCACAAGAAATCAATCTAGGCCCTCTCTGGCACCCTGCTGGAGGGGGCCATCATCACCGGAGGCCATGAAGAAGGATCTCGGAGGGGCCTTCATCGCCATGGAGGCCAAGGACCTGAGGGAGAACCTCTCCCCATCCAGGGGGGAGGCCATGGAGGAGGAAGCACAAGGGGGATAACCTCTCCTCCTCTCTCACGGTGGCGCCGGAGTGCCATCTGGAGGGGAATCATCGCCGCGGTGATCATCTTCATCAACATCACCATCATCATCACCATCCTCATCTCTTTTACGTGGTCCACTCTCCCGCACCCCGCTTTAATCCCTACTTGAACATGGTGCTTTATGCCACATATTATGATCCAATGATGTGTTTCCATCCTATGATGTTTTGAGTAGATATTCTTTGTCTTTGGGTTAATTGATGATCTAGATTGGTATGGGTTGTATGTTTTATTTTGGTGATGTCCTATTGTGCCCTCTGTGTCGCGCAAGCGTGAGGGATTCCCATTGTAGGTTGTTGCAATACGTTCATGATTCGCTTATAGTGGGTTGCTTGAGAGATAGAAGCATAAACCCGAGTAAGGGGGTTGTTGTGTATGGGATAAAGGGGACTTGATATGTTAATGCTATGGTAGGGGTTTACCTTAATGATCTTTAGTAGTTGCGGATGCTTGCTAGAGTTCCAATCATAAGTGCATATGATCCAAGAAGAGAAAGTGTGTTAGCTTATGCATCTCCCTCATATGAAATTGCAATGATGACTACCTGTCTTGTTAACAATTGCCTAGGATAATTCCACACACCGACCCATCATTATTCCACACTCGCTATTTATAATATCTAGTAATATATTCTAAATTTATGATAACAGCACCTATTTTTATATCTTAGCTCTCCGATATCATGCAAATTTATCCTCTTCATACCCACAACGTAGTTTTATTTCTCGTTTCTAATTGAAAGCAAATGTTTGGTGTACGTAGAGTCGTACCAGTGGCGAATAGGACTTGAGAGGATATTGATCTTGCCTTTAGCTCCTTGTGGGTTCGACATTGCATACTTATCACTTCCACCTTTGGGAATTTCTATGATGATTCCCTACACTTGGGGATTATATAGCTCTTTTCTGGCGCCGTTGCCGGGGAGCAATAGCGGGGGGTTGATATTCTTGTGTATGCTTGTTTGCTTTCTTCACTAAGTAGTTTTTGTTTTCCCTTTTTGTTTATTTTTAGTTGTGGGTGAAACATACAAAAAAATCAAAAAAATAAAATACAAAAAGATTCACTTGCCTCATGTGCCTAAAAACATTTTTTTCAAAAAGAGAAGTGATTGGAAAGTTATGCATTGGAGAAGTGAGGGTCGACCTTGAACACGTGTGTTCATGCTTATGGAAACAATGTAAAAAATTTCATGAAAGTTTCTCTGAAAAAAATTATCCCCTTGTATATATCCAATGTATTATAAAAATAATATGCCAAGTTTTGGTTTTAGGAGGATTAGATTGCTTGTTTACTATGTGCAGTACAAAAAACAGAAACTTTGCCTGTAGCGCGTGAATTTACATTTTTTACTCGAAAGTCAAATGGGTCTGAAACTTTTTGCACATTACTTCTGTACAATTTGTTTAAATTTTAATATTTGTTTTAGAATTTTTGGAGTTACAGAAGTATACGAAATCTCCAGATTATTACAGACTGTCCTGTTTTTGACAGATTCTGTTTTCTTTGTGTTGTTCGCTTATTTTGATGAATCTATGGGTAGTACCGGGGGGTATGAACCACAGTGAAGTTGGAATACAGTAGATAAAGTGTTAATATGAAATTGGAATGAGTTTACAACAGTACCTAAAGGTAGTGATTTGCTTTAGTATACTAACAGATCTCATAAAGTTTTTGTTAAGTTTTTGTGGATGAAGTGTTCGAAGAACGAGGAGTTACCGATGTGAGAAGAATAAAGAGAGGCAAGAGTTCAAGATTGGGGATGCCCAAGGCACCCCAAGTAAATATTACAAGGATACTCAAGCATCTAAGCTTCGGGATGCCCCGGTTGGCATCCCATCTTTCTTCTTCAACAATTATCAGTATACCTCGGTTTTTGTTTTGTCCACATGATTTGTGTCATTTGTGTTTTTCTTTTTCTTTAAGAACCATGCTAGTATGAGATAGCCCTTCATCGATTTATAGAATGCTTCATGCGCTTCACTTATATCTTTTGAGTATGACCTTATAGAATGCTCTTTGTGCTTCACTTAAATCTTTTGAGTATGATTTTATAGAATGCTTCATGTCCTTCACTTATATATTTTGAGCTTGGATATTGGTTAGTCTATATTAATTGTAGAATGCTAGCTCCATGAACTTCACTTATATCTTTTGGAGTATGAATAATAATATCATCTAAAGTGGGTTTGGAAGAGTGTCAACTTTAGAAATTAGTGATCCCACTATTTTGGACGGTGTTGAATCTTAGTGTGATATTTATGAAAGTGGATTTGGAAGAGTGTCAACTTTAGTTAGTAATGATTCCGCTATTCGGAAGAGGTTCCAATTATGAGAACAAAGTTGCTATCTATGATGATTATTGTGATGATATGTATGCTATAAAGAATAATGTTAACCATGAAACTTGCCATCATGATTTTAATTTTCAATTGGATTATGCCTCACATGACAGTTATTTTGTTGAGTTTGCTCCCACTATTCCGAATGAGAAGAATTTTGCTTATGTAGAGAGTAGAAAAATTTATATGTTTGTAGATCATGAAAAGAATGCTTTATGTGATGGTTATATTCTTGAACTCATTCATGCTGCTACTGAAAATGTGCTTAAAGTTTTGAAGTTATACTCGTTTTGCCTTCCTATGCTAGTTGATTCTTGTTCCTATAAATTGTGTGCTCACAAAATCCCTAGGCATAGAAAGTGGGTTAGATTTAAATGTGCTAGTTATATTCTTCATGATGCTCTCTTTATGTTTCAATTCTTATCTTTTATGTGAGCATCATTGAAATCATCATGCCTAGCTAAAAGGCATTAAAGAAAAGCGCTTGCTGGGAGACAACCCAATATTTACCCTTACTGTTTTTGTGTGTTCACATGATTAAGCTACTGTAGTAATCATGTTTTATAGCTTTTGTTTCAATAAACTGCCAAGTAAGACCCTCAGTAAGCCACCATAGTTCATGCCCTTAGTAGTCCAGACGTACGGACTAAGGTATCCAAGAGACAAACGTGGGGGCTTATGACGCCCGGATATTTAAGCTACAATGAACCTCCGCTAAGGATGCCATGTCACCTCGATTACTGTTGCTAGTCTCACGTTAGTTTGAAACCGATTCAAATTCAAATTTAAAATCAAGCAAACAATAAATGTTTTCAAATGTTCGGTGTGAGCCAAATAATGCATAGGTAATTGTGCTGGAGAAACCACACTTTTATAAAATCTTTAGATGCTCAAATGGGAATGAAACAACAACATAACCAATTTAATAAATGCCTTTTGTTAATTATAAAATATTAAAATATTTTATTTAGGGGTTTAAACTTGTAATACTGAATTTGGTACAACTTTTATGTTTTTATAAAACTCAGATAAGATGGGACTAAAAATAAAACAGTAACGGGAAAATAAATAAAAGAAAAGACTAAACATGATTAAGACAAGAACAAAACAAAGTAAAAGCCCCCCCCCCCAGCTGGGCCTCGGCCCAGCAGGCTACAGGGCCGCCAGGCCGGCCCAGCCGCACCCCACACCCTCCCCCTTATCCACCCCACTGGGGGAAAACCCTAACCACCCACCCCGCTCGCCCCACTCCTCTCTCCCCCTCCCCATTCTGGATCAGGATCGGCACCCGACGCCCGACACCCCGGCTCGTCCCCGCCGTCTCACCGTTCGCCGGCGACCGCCCCGTCCTCATCTCCTCCCCATCATTCCTTCGTCACCGAGCCGCACCCGCCCGTCGTCGCCGTGTGCCACCACTGTCGCCCGAAGGCCCCGCCGTCGCCGACCACCGTCGCCGCTCGGATCGCCCTCCGCCTCGCGTCTCCGACCTCGCCGCTCGCCTACGCCGGACCTCCTCCTCTACGTCGCCGTCGTCCTCGTCCTCCTCCCCAAAGGCTCCATCGAGCCTCACCGACCCTCGCCTCTGCAACGCCGGTGAGGCCACGGCCTCCCTCTCCTCTCCTCCCCCTCTCTATTGCACGTCACCGTGCCCGCACCCCGTTCGCCCCTGCTCGACCCAGCGCGCACCCACACGCTCCTGTGCGCCCTCGCGCGCGCGACCCGCGCCAACCAGCCGCCGCCACGGCGCCCGTCGTCCCCTGCTGCCTACAACCGCCGCCGTCTCTGCCCCGCGGCGCCTGGCCGCGTCCGCCCGTGTCGCCGTCGTCGTCCGGGGCCTCATCCCACTCCCGCTACGTCCGCCGTCCGCTGCAGCGGCCCTCTCCGCTACCCGCACCGCCCTGCTCGGGCTGCGGCCACGGTCGTCGGTGCCCACGGGGCCGCTGCCCTTCATCCCAACGCCAGCCGCCGCCTCTTCGGTGGATCGCCGGAGCCCCGTCCGCCCCATCATGGTCGCCGCTCCCCAACCGCGCCCAATCGGGCTGGGCGTCAGCCCCCCCCAGCGCCTGAAACCCTGTTTCGCCAGCGCCCGTTAGCCCGCTAAGGCCCCTATGGCCCTATGACATGTGGGGCCCGCCCCAGAACGTAATTAAGAATAAAAATAAAATAAATAAATAAATTAATTAACTTAATTAATTTTGATTAATTAAATTAAACAACTAATTAAACTAATAACACATTAGTTACCTAATTAACCTGATCTGTTAATTAGTTAATTAAGTAGTCAATGACCGTGGGCCCCATCCCTAATTAATACTAATTAGGTTAATTAAAATGTTTAATTAAAATGTGTCACTCACCAGTGGGACCCACTGGTCAGGTTGACCAGTCAACCCTTGTTGACTGCTGACACCAGCATGACATCATGCTGATGTCAGAAATCCAATTTTGAATTAAATTAAATAATTAATTAAATTTCATAAATTAATACAATCTTTAGAAAATCATATCTTTTAATCCGTAACTCGGATTAAATTATTTTCAACATGAAAGTTGATCAGAACGACGAGACAAATCCGGATACGCAGCCCGTTCATCCGCCACACATCCCTAACATACCGAACTTGCAACTTTCCCTCTTCGGTTCATCTGTCCGAAAACGCGAAACACCGGGAATACTTTCCCGGATGTTTCCCCCCTTCGCTGGTACCACCTCCTACCATGTTAGGTCACCTCTAGCACCGCGTATTGCCATGCTACGCTTTGTGATACTTTGATTGCTCTGTTATTTATTGTGTTCCCCCTCTGTTACTTCTTTCCGATAGACCTCGAGGCTGCTGACGACCCCCCAGTTCAACTACGGTGTTGACGACCCCTCCTTGCCAGAGCAACCAGGCAAGCCCCCCCTGATCACCAGATATCGCCTATTCTTCTCTATACTGCTTGCATTAGAGTAGTGTAGCATGCTACTGTTCGGTTACTCCTATTCTGTTGCATAGCCTGTCATTGTTGCTACGGTCATTTGATACCTTACCCGCAATCCTCAATGCTTAGTATAGGATGCTAGTTTATCATCATTGGCCCTACATTCTTGTCGGTATGCTTGCTATACTATCGGTCCGTGATCACTTGGGAGGTGATCACGGGTATATACTATACATATATACATACTACAGATGGTGACTAAAGTCGGGTTGGCTCGTTGAGTACCCGCGAGTGATTCACGGATTGGGGGCTGAAAGGACCTTTGTCCCGATGGCCCTCTGTGTGGATCTTTGTAGCGGAGCGACAGGGCAGGTTGAGACCACCTAGGCGAGAGGTGGGCCTGGCCCTGGTCGGTGTTCGCGGTTGCTTCATAATAACACGCTTAACAAGATCTTGGTATTTGATCTGAGTCTGGCCACTGGCCTATACGCACTAACCAACTACGCGGGAAAGATATGGGCACTCGACGTCGTGGTATCAGCCGAAGCCTTCTTGACGTCAGCGACTGAGCGGGGCGCGCCGGATTGGAACGTAAGCCTGCTCTTATATTAAGGGGGCTAGTTCTGCTTCTGGCCGCCCTCGGAACGTGCAGGTGTGCAATGGGCGATGGGCCCAGACCCCTGCGCGCATAGGATTTAGACCGGCGTGTTGACCTCTCTGTTGTGCCTAGGTGGGGTTGCGACGTGTTGATCTTCCGAGGCCGGGCATGACCCAGGAAAGTGTGTCCGGCCAAATGGGATCGAGCGTGTTGGGTTATGTGGTGCACCCCTGCAGGGAAATTTATCTATTCGAATAGCCGTGTCCCTCGGTAAAAGGACGACCCAGAGTTGTACCTTGACCTTATGACAACTAGAACCGGATACTTAATAAAACACACCCAGAAAAGTTCCACAAACAACCCGGTGATCGCTTTCCCACAGGGTGACGAGGGGAGGATCGCCGGGTAGGATTATGCTATGCGATGCTACTTGGAGGACTTCAATCTACTCTCTTCTACATGCTGCAAGACGGAGGCTGCTAGAAGCGTAGTCTTCGTTAGGACTAGCTATCCCCCTCATATTCTGGCATTCTGCAGTTCAGTCCACTGATATTGCCTCCTTACACATATACCCATGCATATGTAGTGTAGCTCCTTGCTTGCGAGTACTTTGGATGAGTACTCACGGTTGCTTTTCTCCCTCTTTTCTCCCGTATTCCTCTTCTTCTCGGATGCCGCAACCAGACGTTGGAGCCCAGGAGCCAGACGCCACCTTCGACGACGACTCCTACTACACTGGAGGTGCTTACTACTACGTGCAGGCCGCTGACGACGATCAGGAGTAGTTAGGAGGATCCCAGGCAGGAGGCCTGCGCCTCTTTCGATATGTATCCCAGTTTGTGCTAGCCATCTTATGGCAACTTGTTTAACTTATGTCTGTACTCAGATATTGTTGCTTCCGCTGACTCGTCTATGATCGAGCACTTGTATTCGAGCCCTCGAGGCCCCTGGCTTGTATTATGATGCTTGTATGACTTATTTTCTTTGTAGAGTTGTGTTGTGATATCTTCCCGTGAGTCCCTGATCTTGATCGTACACGTTTGCGTGTATGATTAGTGTATGATTGAATCGGGGGCGTCACAGGGCTTTGCCAGAGTCCGGACAGAGTCTGGACATTTACTTGACCAATCACATGCATGGTCCCTCTCCTCCCAACCGCACATGTGTGGTCCCCCTCTCCTCTTTCTCCTTCCAACCTAACGCTAAATCGCAAATATCCCAGCACATGAATGGTCCCCACCTACCGAAGACATTTATGGGTCAGCTTTGAAGCTGCCCTAAGTTACATGATAGTGCATCACAACACTGTGAGGCATATGACAACAGTAGTGAGCCAAGATTGGCCGATTACCCAGACCAACAGCATATTGGAGATTCGCCCATGAACCTGATACGTCTCCAACATATCTATAATGTACAAAGTATTCATGTCATGTTTACAACAATTCTATATGGTTTTGATATGATTTGAATGAAACTAACCCAGACTGATATGTTTTCAGCAAAACTACCATGGTGTTGTTTTTTGTGTAGAAATCAAAGTTCTCCAAATGCAGCGAAACTTTTTGATGATTTTTTGGAACAAAAAAGGCACTAGAAGCTTCGTGGGAGGGCCAGAAGGTGAAGGAGGTGGCCACTACCCACCAGGGCGCACCAGGGGCCTTGCCCGTTTGTTGGTGGGTAGTGGGCCCCTGGAAGCCCATCTAGACATGAGACCGATGCCAAAAAATCCTACAAATACAGAAACCCTCAGAAATAAACCTAGATCGGAAGTTCTGGCGCCGCAAGCCTCTGTAGCAACGAAAAAACAATCTAGACCCTGTTCTGGCACCCTATCGGAGGGGGAAATCATCACCGGTGGCCATCTTCATCATCTCGGCGGCTGTCATGATGAGGAGGGAGTAGTCCACCCTTAGGGCTAAGGGTTTGTACCAGTAGCTATGTGTTTAATCTCTCTCTCTCTCATGTTCTTGAATTGGCACGATCTTGATGTATTGCGAGCTTTGTTAATATAGTTGGATCATATGATGTTTCTCCCTCTCTATTTTATTGTGATGAATTGAGTTTTCCCTTTGAGATTTCATTCTTATCGGATTGAATACTTTTATGGATTTGAAAGCACTTGATGCATGTCTTGCTATGAATACCCGTGGTGACAATGGCGTATTGATGCGGCTTGAACTACGTCGTTATTTCCCCAAAGAGGAAGGGATGATGCAGTATAGCTACGGTAGGTATTTCCCTTAGTTGTGAAACCAAGGTATCAATCCAGTAGGAGAACCAAGCAATACTATGTAAACGGTACTTGCACACAAAGAACAAATACTTGCAACCCAACGCGTAAGAGGGGTTGTCAATCCATCCTCGGTAAAAAGATAGATAAATTTGTATGAGATTGGATAAATAGATCTGAATAAAACATGAAATGAAATAAATAAAAAGTGCAGCAAGGTATTTTGGGGGTTTTGGAATAATAGATCTGAAAACAAATGCGATAAAAGATAGATTAGAAAGCAATATGATAAAAGATAGACCCAGGGGCCATAGGTTTCATTAGTGGCTTCTCTCGAGAAAATATCAAACAATGGGTAAACAATTTACTATTGGGAAATTGATAGAAGAACAAATAATTAGGACGATATCCAAGGCAATGATCATGAATATAGGCATCATGTCCAAGATTAGTAGACCGACTCCTACCTGCATCTACTATTATTACTCCACACATCGACCGCTATCCAGCATGCATCTAGTGTATTAAGTTCATGGAGAAACGGAATAATGCAATAAGAACGATGACATTTGATACGTCTCCAACGTATCTATAATTTATGAAGTATTCATGCTGTTATGTCATCATTCTTGGATGTTTTACTACCTTTTTATATCAACTTTATATCATTTTTTGGGACTAACCTATTGACATAGTGCCCAGTGCGAGTTGTTGTTTTTTGCTTGTTTTTTACATCACGGAAAATCAATACGAAACGACCCCAGAACTTTTTGGGGATTTTTTATGGACCAGAAGCAACAACGTCGGCTGGGGAAGTACCGGAGAGGCGGCCCGAGGTGGGCAACCCCCACATGGGCGAGCTAGGAGGCCCCATGCGCGCCCATGTGGGAGTTGCCCTCCTTGGTGGCCTCCCGCACACCCTCTTCGCCCCATAAAGTGCCAAATATTCTGAAACCCCTCTAGGTTAACCTAGATCAGAAGTTCCGCCGCTGCAAGTTCCAGAACCACGAGAAACCAATCTAGACCCCGTTCCGGCACCCTGCCGGAGGGTGGAATCATCTCCGGTGGCCATCTTCATCATCCCGGCGGCCACCCCGATGAGGAGGGAGTAGTCCACCCTCAGGGCTGAGGATTTGTACCAGTAACTATGTGTTTAATCTCTCCCTCTCGTGTTCTTAATGGCACGATCTTGATGTATTGGGAGCTTTGTTAATATAGTCGGATCATATGGTGTTTTCCCCTCTCTATCCTGTTGTGAATTGAGTTTTCCCTTTGAGATTTCTTTCTTATCGGATTGAATACTTTTATGGTTTTCAGAGCACTTGATGTATGCCTTGCTGAGTACCTGTGGTGACAATGGGGTGCCATATTGATTCAGTTGATATATGTTTTGGCATTCAACTTGTGGATCCCGCGGTGATATTGGGGTAATCTATGCATAGGGGTTGATGCACGTTCTTATCTTTGTTTCTCCGGTAGTAATCTTGAGGCACTCTTTGAAGTTCTTTGTGTTGGATTGAATATTATGAATCTGAAATTGTTTGATGCGTATCGTGTCGGAGCGTGCGCCGCCATAGGGTACATGAATGTGAAAGACAAAAACACAAAGATATGGCAATGGTCTCGCGGGCCACGGAAAGGCACACTATTAACAACTACCATCATCGCCTCTAACTAAGAAATTGTGGGCGACCACGAAAGACCAATCGGCTAAAGGGCAAGTTTCGACAGTTCCGCTAAGAATTCTCCCATGTATCTCAAAACCAAGGACCCCTAAAAGTCATCAAAGAGAAATGATGAAGACAATTTAGATCCACTGAAAGCACATGAAGAGCCCTTTGAGATTAATTTTCCGCATCCACCTCCAAGCATGTTGTTGGAACGGTCGTAGGAAAAACTTCGTATGAGAAATCATTTGTATAGCCAACCTTCCTTCTTTTGAGCAAATAAATTTAGAATTTAGTTCAACGAATCGCTGGTGAGTTCACGCGATATCGTGAAAGTGGAGTATTTGTGTCTAAGGTCTTTCTGCCCTCCAGGGAACATTTTGTTCGTACATCTCGTATGGTAAAACATGCATTTATGCCCTATAAGGTAAGACGGATTTCAATGGTTCCCCCAAAATAGTTCTCTTATTTTTTTTAACAATATCCATGACTACCATTCGAAACTAAACAACTACATCTCCAACTACTACTTTCCCAACAGTTAGTTTTCAGGTCTACATATACAAGATCATCTCTCTAATCGCTCTCACACAAATATACTTATGTCTCCTCTTCCACTTCTCTTTCCACATCTCCCTGCCATCTCTCCACAATAAAATGAGTCATCGCCGAAGATGGTCTCATCGTATTTTGCGAGCATCCCTGATTCGAAGATCAGGAACACTCATGATGGATGCCATCATGGTAGCGAAAGAACAAGCGCGGTTGGATGATTGACACCATGGCGGTTCACTTCCGGGATGTCAATCTTTGTTGTTGGCATGGAAGAAATCACACTTTTCCAATAACAAGTGCCAGATTGATCGACTCCTAGATCCCGGGTTATCGTGAGGTATGCAACCACCAAAGCCAAATATTCAAGACTATAGATTATTTTGTTGTTGTTTTTTCTATATGTTCTTTTTTTCTACTTTTTGCTTTCACTTTCTTAATAAAATACTTTTTTATGAAACATAATACTCCCTCCGTTTCTTTTTACTTCACGTATAAGTTTTGGTCAAAGTCAAACTACACAAAGTTTGACCAAGTTTATATTAAAAAATATAAACATCTACAATACTTAAACTATATAATATGAAAATACATTTCATGGTGCATCTGAAAATGTTGATTTCATATTGTGAATGTTGATATTTTTTAATATAAAGTTAGTCAAACTATGCAAAGCTTGACTTTGACCAAACCTTATATGCAGACTAAAAAGAAACGGAGGGAGTATTTTTTAAAAAGACGTGAACACCTATGAAATTTTATGAGAATTTTGATTTAATATATGAACACTTTTAAATCCATTTTTTATAAAATACGCTAACATTTTCAAAAAATGCGGTAGCACTTGGTAAGAACTGCGTGAACATTTTCTAAGATGTGCACTATTATATAAAAATGTGCAAACATTTTTAGAAAGTATATTAACACTTTTTTAATACCATGAACATTTTCTAAATATGTTATTTTGAAAAAATACAGAATAATTTTATTCCAGTACATGAATAAATTTTCAAATTATGCAAACATAGTTTGAATGTCCTCGTCTTCACATTTAAAATTGTGCAAATAAATGAATAAAATTTCAAATTATGCAAACATATTATTATTATTATTATTATTACATTGTTTGCCATAAAAATAATAAGACTTTTTTAGCAGATCAAATTTCAGGGAAGAAGGAAAAAAATAAAAATACTTTACTTTCTTGGATGGGCCACACTGATTCGGCCCATCTACCACCGGCCGTGTGGACGAGCGCTCTGTCTCGTGCCAATCAACCGACTGCCCAACGAGGTACTAGTAGCATTGAAATGTAACAGGATCTGTCTGTCGCCTGAGACTGAGAGCGGCTGGTAAACAGCAACGGCGACTCATCCACAGTGCCCGTGCTACAGCATCCGTCCTCTCCACCGTGCATGTCCACGGTGCCCGGCCGGTGCTACAGTTCCTGATCTGGGCTGCCCATTTACTATCCAACGGTGGATTTACGCTGGGATCTCTGTCCCGAACGAGCAACCAGCGAGATACCGGCGCAAGGCAGTGAGATGCTACTGTGCGCTCGCGTGATTGGAACAGAGGAATAGGACAATGCACACACTTAGCCCGCCTGCCCCGGACGAACCTAGAAACAATTAGGCCACCTCCACCGCACGACCCTATCCTGTCCGCCCCCGTCCGTTTGAGGTAAAAGGGACAAAAGAGACGGCCCAGCGCGCGGGCGTAAACGGACTTTGTGTCCGCTTTGTGTCCGCTTTCGACCCATCCCCGGCCCAAACTTGCGCTGGTTTTGGGGTGAAACGGACAGCGCGCGGACGGGCGGGACGCGCGCCCTTGTCCTCCCCTGGCCCGCCCGTCGGTGGGAGAAACCAAACCCCCCCCCACGCCAATTTGGCGCCATTTGCCCTAAACCCTCCCGCCTCCCTCCCGCCGCCCCCTCTCTCCTCCGTCCATGGCCGACGCCCCGCCAAGTCCCGGCGGCCTGGCCGCCGACCCTCCCGCAAAGGTGAAGAAGAAGGCGCCAAGGAAACCGCGGTCGGAGTACACGCCGGAGGAGATCGCCAAGTTGGACGCAGAGTCGGCGAAGAGGAGGGAACGGAGAGCGGTCGTCAAGCTCAATGCCGCCGCGGCCAAGAGAGCCGCCATGCGCGAGGAGCTGGAGGCCGCGCGGCGCAAGGTCGCTGCCGACGAGAAGGAGGACCTCGTCAACAAAGCTCACGCCATCCTCATGCTTGGCATGGGCCGTCCTGCCGGGTTCCCTGCAGCGGCCGTCGCCCCGGCGAGCACCAGCTCATCGGTTGCGCGGCCTACGCACTGCCAGTCGCCGACGTCGCGCACCACGCCCATGTCGCCCGGCTTTCCTCCGCCAAGGCACGACGGACAGACTCGTTTCTCGGGGTCGCCGGAGGTGGGCTTGTTCGCGCCGTCCACACCGCGCCCCGCGGCCGTCATCGACCTCAACGTCACGCCCAGGTCCAGCAGCGGCGGGTGGCCGTCCGTCGAGATGCTAAGAAAGCAGGCATGGGCACCGTTCACGGGCACCATGCCGGCCCCCCGTGTCTTGTTTGACGGAATGCCAACCCCAACGCCAGCGGTCGACGACCCCTTCTACAACCGGTACATGGAGGACGTGATCTTCGACGGTGGCCATGGCCGTAGCTACGACGTCGATGAGACCCAAAGCCAGGATGGCCGTGCCCAGTACGTCCCCGATGAAGAGGCCGACGAACGTGCTGACTACGACCACGGTGACTCGTGGCATGAAGATGATGACATCTATGTCGAAGGTGATGAAGAAGAAGAAGAAAGCAATGACGTTGATATTAGTGGTGCGCCATTGTTCATCGACGAGTTCACCCAAAGAGCGGAGGCACAAAAGAAGAGGAAGAGCATTCGCACGGGTTCATATACACAAGATGAGGACAAGTTGATTTGCCAAGCTTGGATGGAGATTAGCCAAGATCCGAGGACCGGCGCGCAACAAAAGAGCATTGGTTTTTGGACGAGAGTCCACAAAACATTCCATGAAAGGAAGATGTTTGATCCCTTTCAAATTACAAGCAACCGTGGCATCGGTTCGATTCAAAAAAGATGGTTGTTCATCCAACAAGAGTGCAACAAGTATTGCGCCGCATTTGAGAGCGTTGAAGCACGGCCCGTGAGTGGTCTCGACGTTGGGGACATGGTATGATCTCCTCTTTCTAGCCCTTTCCTTGCTACGGCCATGAGACTTTGGGCGTGTATATGTTTGCATGTTCACTTGTTGTTGATCATGTGATGTAGGCATTCCAATCTTTGGAGGCATTCAAGGCCCGGCACAATGACAAACCATTCACTCTTACGCATTGTTGGACGCTCATCAACATGTGCCCTAAGTTCAAGGACCAATACCGTGAACTACAAAGGAAAAGAGGACTGAAGACGGCCAAGTTCACCGGAGGTGGAGATGGCGAGGCGTTGAAGAGGCCGAGGGGCAAGACCAACTCCAAGGTGGACGACATACGTGACGCCTCATCCATGGCCTTGCATGAGACTTTGCATGGCATGATGTCCCAAAAGGATGTGAGGGACGAGAAGAAGCGGCAAAGCAAGGACGAGCAAATGAAGCAATACCTAGACCTTCAAAGACAGAAGCTTGAGATGGAGGAGGCGGCCAAGAGGAGAAAGCTCGACATGGAGGAGGCGGCCCGGCAAAGGCAGCTCGACATGGAGGAGGCGGCCCGGCAAAGGCAGCTGGACATCGAGGCCGACAACGTCAAGGCCAGGCAGAGGCAGCTCGACATCGAGGCCACCAATGCCGCCACCAAAGCGAAGGAGGTGGCCCTTGCGATCATGAGCGTGGACTTGTCGAAGATGAGCGACAAGACGAGGGCCTGGTTCGAGGCCAGGCAGAAGGAGATGCTCGACGCCGAAGGCCTGAACTAGGTCATCCGATCGGCGTGGCCGTTCTTTTTGAGGCTGGCATGGGTGCCGCCCGCCCGTCGGGGCCGCTGGGAGTGTGCCGACGAGAAAACATTTATTTTGGAGGCCAGCTGTGTTGCCGGCGAGGAGAACTATTCATTTTGGAGGCTGGCTGTGTTGCCGGCCGCTGGCTGATGCCGGCGATGGACGTGTAGGCCGGCGTGATGAACCGGAGACGCTGGCCTGAACTACGGCTTGACATGTGAAATGCTGTTTTTTAGTTTTTTAAGTGGACGCAGACAGGATGGGGCAAATGGATGCGGCCGCGCGCTGCGCGCACGGCCACCGCATCCCAGGATAGGCCCGGACACGGCCCCAAACCCCTACCCAAACGGACAGAATCCGGATAAACTGGACGTCCGTTTGGGATCGCGCGGTGGAGTTGGCCTTACTAGCAATAAGAAGGCGGTTCGTGCGCCGAAGATTCAGTTGTTCAGGTGGTTACGCCGATCCATGCGCGGAAAGTTGTGTGTCATTCAGGTTGCAGTCACGAACGAGCAACAAAAAGGCCATGGCGCAATGGTGGTTCTACTTGCAGCAGCAGCGGTAACCAATCCGTGCGTGCAGCATACCATTTCTTGAGCTCAACTTAACGTCACAAGGCAACTCAAACATCTCTAGCCTCCTGTAGCAATGTGAATCATATTCACGAAGATTGTCCTTTGAAGTTATTATGTGCAGGCATGAAAGTTCAGGGAATTGTAAATCTCAGTGTAAACTGCTTGAACTCTGAATGATTTTGCAATAGATTGGCGCCTTTGGTTGTTCAAAAAAAAGAAGAAGAAAAAAAACGTCACAAGGCATGCGTTTGATAAATTTCACAGTTGCAGTCGTTCTGTTGGTTAGCTACCATAATTTTTTTTTAAAAGCGTGTGTGGTGCTTGATGGATAAATTGCTCGGGGAGGGAGATGGCATGCAAACCAATCGATCGGAGTCATATGCATTTTACTGACGGCGATGGAGGGGCGCACACAAGCACACGCCATGTCGACGACTTCACCGAGTTCGTCGTCTACAGATGGACCCCGACGCACTGACAGCACCTAATCGGCGTCGTTTCCCCACCCCCCGGACACACTCCTGAAAGATCGGAGTCATATCAACCAAGGCGTGTACACCTGGACCGAGGAAGTGGGTAGAGTATCTACAGCCGGGCGCCTCAAACCCGCTTCATACGTTCGAGCGGGCCGCTCGAGTCACCGTATTATTCTTTTATAAATTGTTCAAATACAGAAGTTGAACCAAGGTATTATTCTTTTATAAATTGTTCTTTCATGAGTTTATTTATCAATGTATGTTCCTGTATGCTTATTACCCAGTAGGATGTTTTGTTGTTTGATGCAAATAAGGAGCACAATCAGTGATCAGTTAAAGTTGGTGAGGAGATATTCACAATACATCCATGTTTTCTTACAAGTATATCGTTCCACTTAGAAAACCATTTATCTACACAAGTCTTCATAATAGGGCAGATTTCCTGGAAGGCAACACCAAATCAACCATTTTTGTATCGGTTTCCTTGCAAGCTCCTTGCCTTATAAGCTTAGAACTCTCAAATTCTACTACAATTTATATTTGATGCATGAAACTCACCTCTTAGCAATCACCAATTCAATAATATTTTTGTTATATGCATTCATCAGGCTTATGCATTGATGATCACATATATATGGATGTACAAAAGGGACAAATGCACAAGGACAATGGTGGAAAACAGAGCAGTAGCACGATGTCCTCTCCCTCAAGCTCTTCCTATAAGGAAGACACCCATTGGCCGCCGTGTCTAGGATGATGGAGCATACGTCGGCATATCCAAAATAATGGTTTTTCTCGGTTTAACTTAGCATACCCAAAATCATCAAAATATGTTGGGTGTTTTTTTCTTTGAAAGGGAAGGAAGAACTATATTAATCTCCTAATCATTGCGTTCAGACGATGCCAGCCATCTGGGTGCTGATTTGTGCATTTTGCATCAAGTAGCTCGCTAAAGATACAAGTGAATCACTAAACTGCCAGCGTAAGTTAAATTTGTGACACACAAAGTATTTTTCTTTTATATCCAGCCTCTGTTTGAGTTTTAACATCGTCCTTCAATGTTGCTATGTGTAGGAGCGTGTATCAGTTTTACAAAATCAACAATTTTTGAACATACATGCTACAAGATTCAGAATTCTCTTGAAGTTAAATATCTAATGTGAGAGGAAGAATATCATACGGAGACCAATATTCAATGAAAACTTCGTGAAAACCATATTTTAAACTTTTGACAAAATCTGAAAAAATACGGGATGTTAAGATGATGATGTTTCATTGCCACACAAAATTTCAAGTTGAAACACATTACGAGATGTGAGCTATGAAAAAGACAAATTCAGCCCTGAATATTGGCATTACTGTTTAGTGTTCGGCACTATTCAACGCTGATTTTTTCATTTTCATAGCTCACATCGCATAATGTGTTTCAACTTAAAATTTTGCGTGCCAATAAAACATCATCCTCTTAACATCCTGTATTTTTTCCAGATTTTTTCGAAACTTCTAAACATCTTTTTCTCATGGTTTTTCACCGGTTTTCACTGAATGTTGGTTTCCGTATGATATTTTCCCAAGTGAGAAGCCAAAGAAGTTGTCTAGGTAAAAAATACATGTAAGGGGGCGGAGGGTACATAGTTGCGGAGGGCTCTTGGGTCAATGGCGGCGTGGTTAAAGGACGACGGCGGCCTCAGTGGGGCTGCGGACGTCCTATATTGCCTTGTGGGCGGCTGGAGAGGTACAATGGCAACGACGGACGAGTAGGATGCGGATACAGGAGCAGAGACAGAGTGGAAGAAAAATGAACATGCTGAAGGATTTGAGTGGGCTAAAAGTGTCGGAGTTCTACGTGGCGGCCGTCCAAACTCTCACGAAGCCCCCCTCCAACTGCTGTGGATTGATAGGGTACCACGTTGCACGGTAAAATGGATCCGAAAGGTACAGACGGATGCTGGCTGTTTAAGGTCCATCTTGTGGCAACATTGTTGGCAGTCAGACACTGGAGTAGGACTGAGGCATGGGGATCACCAGCTCACAAGCATTACGGTTTGACTGCTGCAATTCATGCCCGGGTGCACCAACCTACTGTGCTGACGCGACCATCAGCTCTTGGTCGGCGACGAGCCTGGCGAGCGCGCCAGGAGCGAGGCACACCTCCAGCTCCATGCCGCCTCTCCCCCCGCCGTCATCCCTGCCCTCGTACACCGAGACCAACCCGTCCACCTTGTTCCCGGCGCCGCTCCGGACGGCCACCGGCAGGCCCCACCCGAAGTCGTTGCCGTACACGTCGAGCACCGGCGAGCCGCTGGCCACCATCGCCGCGCGGCTGAAGTCGGCCAAGTACTTGAAGCTGGGGTTTGCAGGCCACGCCGCGAGCTCGGCCCTCACGCTCGCCTCGTCCACCGCGGCCACCGCCCGGTTCAGGAGCCACGCCGCTCGGCCCAGCCGCCCGTCTCCCAGGATATCGCCGGCGGCAGCCTTGCCGACGGCGCCCGCGGCCGCGTTGCCCACGTAGCCCTGCGGCATGCCCTTCACATGTGTCCGGCATCCGACGGCGAGCGAGCACGTCGTCTCCTGGTCCGGTGCGAGCGCACGGGCACGACACGCGGCCCGCCACACGTGCGCGGCCACGGCCTGCAGCGAGGAGATGGTGGCGGTGCCACCGCCGGCCACCGTCTCGGCGTTCGCTTTCGCCGTCAGCTTCTTCACGCTCTCCGGAGAGAAACGGAGCGAGCACTCCTGCAGCGGCGGGCGCTCGAACGGCCTGGCCATGTCCTCCACCTTGGCGAAGGGGAGAGGGATCGGCACGGGGCAGCCGTCGAGGAACCACCTCTTGGGCACCGTGGGGATATCTTCTCCGCCGGTGGCGCCGCCGCTTCGGCTGATCTCCGACCACGCGTTGAAAAGGTCCCACAACGTTTCCCCGTCGGCGGCGCAGTGATTGAGCGACATGGCGACGAAGACGCCGTCGGCGAGCTCGGTGACCTGCGCGGCCAGGAGCGGCAGGCTGGGGTCCACAGCGGCGTCCACGCCGAGCATCCCGTTGAGAGGGAAGAAGGACCAGACCACGCGCGGGATGACGCGGAGCGGGCCGGAGATGTCGGCAACGGCGACCCCGGGCGCCACGGCGTGGACGAACTCTGCTCCTTCGTCGCCGCAGCTGATCGAGATCGTCAGGCCCGGCCGAGCGTCGGCGCTGGCCACCGGCGAGACGGCGAAGCGGCCGGTGAGGGCGTAGAAGCGGGCCAGAGCGCGAGAAAAGGACGACGCGAGGTGTTCGACGGCGTGCGCGCCACCGGCCGGAGGCTTGGGCAGGACGACGCCCTTCTGCAGGTACTCCACGGTGACCCGCGGCAGGTCCCATGGCGTAAGGCGGACGGTCTCGGGCTCCGGCGGCCGCGAGCTCGCGTGGCGCTCCGGCTTGACCATGCGCCGGGACAAGATCTGGACGCCGTCGCCTTCCATTATGATCGCTGGAGCAGTAGCCAGAGTGTGAGTCTCTGCTTGATCGTGTGGCTCTGGGGCATGTGCTGATTCGTAAGAGTCGTGACAAGCAAGACTAGCGGAGTGCAGCTAATTTTTTGTTGCGAGAAAACCGTATACAAAGAAGCATGCATACGCAAGATTTTTATGGAAACGTGGAGAAGGTACAGGTGTCCAAGAGTAAGAGCAGGAAAAAAAGCACAAAAATTACAAAGAAGCCCTTGAAATCTTCTATGCCCTCCCGCCTCATGGTCGCCCTCCTCGACCACCTTTGTCGAAGCTCCGTGAAGAAGTAACTAAGGGCGTGTTTGGTTGCAGTAGTGAACAGTGGCTGCATTGCATACACATCTCAACCCAGCCTGGCTATGGAAAAACGGCCTCATATGCAACATCTGCAAGTTGTTTGGTTTGGTTGCCTGCATATGGATTTCCTGCATTAGGGGTTCAACTTTGGCACGTTGTTTGGTTGCCTGCATTGTCTCGGCGCATACAACTACACGTTGTTTGGTTGCCCGCATGAGGTATGATTAAGAGCTAGCACTTGCATTTAGCACACATGGTTAAGAGCTAGCAGTGGAAGGGGGAGAAGAAATGCAGTGTGCGCCGAACCATGACGACTGCGGTGGACAATGACCGTGCCGCCGTGTCTGACATGACGAGCACGAGTCATGGGAGAGCGACCCTGTCGGCGAGATAGTTGGAGTGCTTGCGTAAAGACAGTGGACAGAGTAGGAGAAATGTAGTGCTCACGCCATGGCATCGTCAGTGTAGTAGGACGAGAGAGAGGAGCTAAGATTGTCGACGCCGGAAATGACTCTAGTGTAGTAGGACAAGAAAAAGGAGGCTGAGAGGAGGCCAAGATGATCGACCCCGTCGGTGGTAGAGAACAAAGGAGAAGAACTCCGTCAGTGTGCACGCCATGGCGGCTTAGCTACAGTAGGATCATGGAGAGAAGGTCGAGATGAACGACGGTGACGATGATGCTACCACAGCAAGACGCGAGCGAGGAGATCTAGAGAAACCACGTCGGCTAGAGGAATAATTAAGCAGTGTCTTAAATCACAACACACATATTCATATGTACATCCATGAGAAATATGTAGATCTTTTCGTCTACGATCGTCGAAACAAGAAACTTGCAACATCAATGTTGTGCAGAACTGCGAGATTAGGCTGCTGGTCAAAGGAAATTTCAAACAATCGATCATGCGTGAGAATGTGACAAAATTCATCCAAAACAGCTCCAAACGGGAACAAGAAATTGAGCATGTACGGTCGACAAAACTACAAACCGATCGCCTGAATGGAACCGTAGCATCGATGTGCATCTTTTCCGTGTAGAGCTTACCTCGAATTGAAGCACCGTTGGGTAGATTAGAGGGACATGGAAGAGAGGAGATTAGAGAGGCTTAATGAAGGTTTCCCATCTCCACTTGTGCAAGGGCCTGCTGGCTTGCGCTCACCTCGGCTTGGCTCACAAGAAACTACCGGCCTGAGCGTTTCCAGTGAGCCAGGCCCAAATATGTTTTAAGTTTCATGCTATGCAGACCCAACAGTATATGCGGGCTAACAAACAAGTTAGATCCTTCCCACGCGGGCCTGGTCGAGGCCTATGCAGGCAACCAAACACGCCCTAAGTGCATTCTCACATCAAAGCTTTGTCGATGTGACACGTCGACCGGGGAGGCCCTGGTCCACCCGCGACCTTAGATCCATCTCACGTTGCCGCTAAAGCGGGGAGAGGCGCCGCTGCGTACTTGCACCTTGTATCACAACAAGCAACACCCTCAAGACCGCCACTTACTCGTGTGCTCCCTCTGTAAACTAATATAAGAGCGTTTAGATCACTACTTTAGCATTCTAAATGCTCTTATATTAGTTTACGAAGGGATTACATGATTACTCTTAACACCTATCGTCAGTGTCAGAGTGCACGCTGCCGTGGCAGAGTTGAATGTCAGAGACAAAGACACAAAGGCGTGAATGGTCTCGCGGTCCGCAACAAGGCACACTATTAACGACCGCTATCGTCGCCTCTAACTAAGAAGAGCAATGCTAGACTCACTGGCAGTTTAAGGGGGATTAATGGGGTGGTTACAATTGATCAGCTGGGATTTGGTTAAGTGAGGCAGGCCCATCAGTGAAAATCAGGGGGGTGCAATTAGTGGAGGGCACGTAGGGGGGTCCGTAAGAGTCTGTTGTTTCTTTCCGCGCGTGTAGTATTATCGAACTAAAAAATTGTGGGCGACCACGAAAGACCAGTCAACTAAAGGGCAAGTTCCGGTAGTTCCGCTAAGAATTCTCACCTGTATCTCATAAACAAGGACCCCTAAAATTCACAAAAAGAAAGGATGAAGAGGATTTAGATCCTCTGAAAGCACAAGAAGAATGCCTTTTGAGATATTTTTCCCCATCCACCTTTGAGCATGTTGTTGGAATGTTCCTAGGAATGACTACGTGCGAGAAATCATTCTTATAGTCAACCTTCCTTCTTTTGGGCAAACAAAATTAGTATTTTGTTGATAAATTGTTGGTGAATCCATGTCTTTCATGAAAAGTAGAGTATCTGTGCCCAAGGCCTTTCTGTTCCCTTTAGGCCCCCTTTTGTTTATACATCTCGTGTGGTAAATATGCATTTATTCCCTAGAAGGTAACACTGATTTTAATGGTTCCTCTAAAGTATTTTTCTTATTTTATATTTTTAACAATATCGAGTGACTACCATTTGGAACTAAACAACTACATCTCCCACTGCTACTTTCCCAACCGTAAGTTTTCAGGTATATATATAAATGATCATTTCTCATATCTCTCTCGCATAATCATGATTAGGTCTCCTCTTCCACTTCCCTTTCCACATCTCACTGCCATCTCTCCACAACAAAATGAGTCGTCGCCGAAGATTGGCTCGTCGATTTGCGAACATTCTTGGCCGAAGATGAGGAACTCATGGTGGATATAGTCATAGTGGAGAAACGACAAGCGTAGTTGGATGATCGACATCGTGGCGGTTCAGTTCGGGACGTTAATCTTTCTTGTTGGCATGGAAGAAATCATACTCCTTTCCAACAACAAGTGCGAGATTGACCGATTCCTACGACTCGATCCTGAGTTATCCTTACGTATGCAACCTCCAAAGTCAAATCTTCAAGACTGTAGATTCTTTTGTTGTTTTTTATTTATGCACATTCAGAACAAAACAGTTACACCTCCCACTACTACTTTCCCAATGATTAATTTTCAAGTCTCTATATATAGGATCATCTCTCATCAAAAAGTCACTTTGGTGGACCGGTGCATTGGAGACCTATATATTAAATAGTGTTAGAATAGTATGTTTGAAGTTTCAAAGATTCCAAAAATAATTCCACATGTTCATATGGATGTATGTTACACATGTGCAAATTCTGATGATGGGATAAGTAACCATGTGAGTTACACACAAATGACAAAACTGTGATTTTGGAAAGATGAACAGTGCATGTATTGTTCACTATTTACAAATCGTCATTTTGTCATTTCTGTACATGTTTACTTATTTTATCACCAAACTTTACACATGTGTAATATCGATCCATATGATCATGTAGAATTATTTTCGGGGATTTTTGAAATTTTAGATGTGATTTCTAAACTATTTAAAATAAAGTCCTCCAATGCACCCATGTTCCAAAAATCCACTCTCCTCATATCTCTCTCTCTCACATAATCATGCTCATGTCTCCTCTTCCACTTCTCTTTCCACATCTCCCTACCATCTCTCCACAACAAAATGAGTCGTCGCCGAAGATTGGCTCTTCGATTTGCGAACATTCCTGGTCCGAAGATGAGGAACTCATGAGTTATGACATATGTAGTTATAGTAGAGAAAGGACAAGCGCGGTAGGATGATCGACACCATGGCGGTTCACTTCGGGGCGTCAATCTTTCTTGTTGGCATGGAAGAAATCATACTCTTTTCCAACAACAAGTGTGAGATTGACCGATTCATACGACTCGATCCCGAGTTATCGTGACGCATGCAACCACCAAAGTCAAATCTTCAAGACTGTAGATTCTTTTGTTGTTTTTATTTATGTTCATCTTTCTACCTTTTGCTCTCACTTTCTTAAAAAAAACTATTTATATAACACTTGACTTCTTCAAATGCATGAATATTTTTCTCAGACATGAACACTTTTGAAATTACATGAATTTTTTTATATAATATATGAACACTTTTTAAATATATTTTTATAAAATAATCCAATATTTTTAAATGTCTTAGCTCTTGGTAAGAACTGCATGGACATTTTCTAAGATGGTAAAAAATATATTTAAAAATGTACAGGCATTTTCAGAAAATATTTTTAAACTTTTTAATAAAAGTGTTTATGCCAGTATTTTTTTAAATGTGTTAACTCTTGGTAAGAACCGCATGAACATTTTCTAAGATGTGAACACATTAAAAAACTGTTCAAACATTTAGAAAAATATGTTGAAACGTTTATAATAGCATGAGCATTTTTGTAAATGTGTGAACCTATTTTTCGTTACATTGGTAATTTCTAAGGAAAAATAGAGAGTAATCCTATTTAAATACATGATTTTTTTTACCGGATCAAAGTTTATGGGAAAAGAAAAGGAAACTTTACTTTCTTGAATGGGCCACACAGATTAGGCCCATTTACCTGCGGCCCTGGACGAGCGCTTTGTCTCGTGCCCATCATGATGCTTGCCCAATCATCATCAACCGACTGCCCAACGAGGTAGTAGTAGCATTGAAATGCAACAGGATGTGTGTGTCGGCCTGAGACTGAGATCCACGGAGTCGCTGGTGAACAGCAACGGCGACTCATCCACAGCACCCGTGCTACAGCATCCGTCCACCGGGCACGGTATGCATGCACGGTGGAGAGGACGGATGCACCAAGGTAGTGTCCCTAGTAGTAACATTGAAAATTCTGTTGTTCAGCTTGCAGTCACGAGCAAGCAACAAAAAGGCCATGACGAGATGGCTCTACCTGCAGCAGTAAGGCCTTCTTTTTTGCGGGGAAGTAAGGCCAAATTCAACCCATCATCGCGTTTGGTTCGTCCTGTCCATTTGGGTCGAGACGAATAAATAACACGGCCCAACGCGCAGCCTCTTGACCGGACATTTGTCCATCGAGTGTCCGCATGGGCACATTTTCGACACAAATTTGAGCCGGATTTGCGGTCGGACGGACACTGGACGAATGGCCGTGTGTCCTCTTGGTCTTCGCATCCACCATGGCACCCCTCCAAAAGTGCATATATTTTTACCTTGTAGAGTTAGTCGGATGCTATGCGTATTATAAGTATGACAATGCTAAGTAAATAGCATTTATATTGTAAATGCTAAGATTGGCACCCCCTGTCATCAAAATCTACATCCGCCACTAGCCCTCGGGCCCATCAGTCAGCCATCCAACCACTTCCCACTGGCCCCATTTTATTCGGGCTCGTCGACAGGCCCGCATGTCAGTCACCCAGCCACCACTGTCGAGGTCCTTTTAATGGCTACCACGGTGCGTGGACTGGCGCCTTCCACAATCTTTCCATGCCCCACGGGCGCCCGACAAGTCCTAGGCCGCGCCGCCCAAGCTCCACCCCTCGCCGGGATGTCCGGGAAGCACGACCATGAAGCCGGGTCATCTTCTGGCTGGCGCGGCTGAGGAATGCCGTCGGCTTCTTAATCTCACCGCCGGCCACCACCCCGCCAAGAGACCCTATGTGAAGGTGGAGGTGTGCCTCCGTTACTGGGTCACGGCCACCCCACTACTGTGGCTCGCCGCGCACCTGCCAAACGTGTGGCATCTGAACCCGGATTGTGTACTCATGCCACCCATTCCGACGAGCGGTCGCGCCTGTCTTTTGGAGATCAAGCGCCGCAAGCACAACTGCCTCTAGATCCCTCCACAACCCCAGGTTTGTCATCGACTCACCGATGTTGGACATGTGGTTCGGGACGAGCACGACGTGTGGTGGCAAACTTTTTTTTCCCCTCGGGCTCGAGCCTGCCACGTTCGCATGCTCGCTCTGCAGTACCACCCCGTGTGCCTGCTCCTAGCCCACACAAAACATGTGCGTGCGCGCGGCCACACTCGTTTGCCCTCGACATCCCCGCCACCACTGCCCGTAACACTCAGCGCCGGAGAGGAGGACGGGCTCATGAAGAAGGTCCTCGAGGACTCCAAGCTCGAGTACAAGCGCAGCCAGTCGGACGTCCTGGAGGTGTATCTCGCCTTGTTGGCTGCAGGCGATGTAGCCATCTCGGAGCCGAAGGACATGGTCATTTGGGAGCCGCCAACAGTGCCCTGGAACCCGACATTACAAGGGCAGTCTTGGAGGTGGACGTCGACGATGTCGTGCACGCCAGAGTACATGTCTACCCCGCCCTCTTGGGCGGGCGCATAACCGTGGTCACCTTCCCCGGCGTGTGAGGAGCCGCAGCCCGCCCACCTGTGGGCTGCGGCAGCCACCACCTTTCGCCGATATCACAGAGGAGGACAACAAAGAATATTAGGACGGCGACGACGGCAGGGACTGAAGATGGCCAGGACGCCGATGACGGCCAATCTAGGTTTAGTTTTAGTTTTCTTTAATGTTTTTTCAGTTTAAGTTCCAGTTTGTCGTACGGCAGCGAGTACAGCCGAGACTTTTGGAATGAAAGTAATATATAAGTCCAAGTCTAAATTATATTTATGTCTTTTTTAGTTTGAATTTAAATTTTTAATATGGCCACCATTTGATGTGTGTCGGGCCTATTAGATGCACCTACCGACGGACGCAAAACAGACAATCGTGTCCGTCTAACCGATTTAAATGGACAAAAAACGGATAAAAGCCACTTTCATTTGCGTCAGCCGGTTGGAGTTGGCCTAATCAATCCGTGCGTGCAGCAAAACCGTCTATTGAACTGAATTTAACGTCTCAAGGCGCCACGGGCAAGGACGTTTACTGCATTCCTTTCCTTAATGAGTGGCGAAAATTCCTTATTTGACACTACCTTAAAATCTGATTTCTTATTTGACACTGAAAAAGTTTTTCTTTCCTATTTGATACAAGTTCTAAATTTTATTTCCTATATGACATTTCCGTCCATTTTGAGCCTAAATAACATCTGAAAAGACTCTTTTGCCCCTCATGTGGTATATGTGTGTGCGGGGCAGTAGCGCACACACGCAGGGGAAGTAGTGCACACACGAAGCAGCACATACACATGCAGCAACACACACGCAGCAACACACGCGCGCGCGCACACACACACACGCAGCAACACACATGAACGCGCACACATACACAGCAGCACACACATACACAGCAGCACACACACACGCAGTGCGCACACACACACGCATGCAGCACATAGGAACGCAATAGCACACACACGTGTACGTACACACGCAGTAGCAAACACACACACAGCAGCAGCAACATACATGTGCGCGCACCTACGCACGCAACAGCACACACGCGCGCATACACACATACCACATGAGGGGCAAAATGGTCTTTTTACGTGTCATTTAGGCTCAAAATAAACGAAAGTGTCGTATAGGAAATAAAATTTAGGATTGGTGCCAAATAGAGAAGAAAAACTTTTTTAGTGTCAAATAAGGAATCAAATTTTAATACAGTGTCAAATAAGGAATTTTCTCTAATGAGTGCCTTGAGCTACCAGTTCCGGCCATTCTGTGGGTTAACTTAGCTACCATACCATGCGTGATGCGTGCGTGCGTTCGTGCTGGATCGATCGATTGATCGGGGAGGGAGATACCAATTGGAGACAGCAATCACCATCGATCGGCATCACATAGGAGTACATTTTACCGATGGTGATGGCGTGGGCACACACAAGCACACGCCATGTCGACGACTTTACTGAATTCGTCGTCTACAGATGGATCTCGACGCACTGACAGGACAGGACAGGACCCAATCGGCGTCGTTTCCCCAACCCCCGACATGCTCGTGAATTTTCTTTTTCATGGACTCGTGGAAGATTGGGAAGTTGTGGATCCTTCTCGGCCCGGAGTAGCAGTAAAGGCGTGTATGTAAGTAAACATCCTTCTCTTCGTTGCTTTTCTACTGCGAAATCTATTATTATTAGATGCATCATGAAATTAATTTTCATGCTGTGTGATTTTTGTGTTGTCTTTAAATATAAATTTGGATACTAATATTTTTAATATAAATTTGGTCAGTTTTTTATTAAATTCGGCTTTAGACAAGTTTTATATGCGGAGAAAAAAGAAATTGAGGGAGTACTTACCTATCCTTTATTTGCTCGATTTTATAGACTTTTCGATCGATTTGCATCGGCCATCGGATTGAAATACAACGGTCATGGCTTCATCTTACTCCGCCCGTCTCCATTCCACCCAAACGAAGCGAGAAGAGGATGACACTTGTTCCTGTCTTCATAACCCCACCCCTGCAAATGTGTGCCTTCATCCCTGCCTCCAATGAGGGCCCTCATGGCCTTCCCGCATTCGGCAAGGTCAGGCAAATATGTTGGGTCTGCGATGGCCTTCCCATCTTATATTTGGGACTACACTACTGCTACTCCACAAACAAAATTTTTACTTGTCGTTCCTCAGAAAAATAGAAAGAATTTAGTTGCTATAGAGGAGCAGATGCGATATAAAAAACATGCCTTCAGTTTAGAAGTCATGAAACAGGTCACATAATTAAAATGTAGCGTGCCCTGGAATGCATGGTACCCTGACCTGGATTTAATGGTCTCTGGGTATCTCCAACGCTGGCCCACATATTTAGGCCCTATTTGGTTCATAAGTCTTAAGACTTTTTTTAGTCCCAACTAAAAAGTCCTTAGTCCCTAAAAAGTCCTTTCCTGTTTGTTTTCAGGGACTAAAAAGTCCTAGTCCCTCCCTAGAGGTTATTAAATGATCATGTTACCCCTAGTATACAAAAAAATAACAACCAAACAACACCATGGGGCGGCGGGGCAATGGGTGCAGGTAGGGGCATTGTTAGAAAAGTCTCAAAAAAACCCAAAAAAGACTCTCCTTGAGAGTCTTCTTCATTTAGTCCCAAAAAATAACTTTTAGTCCCTAGTAGTCCCTCCAGTTTGGTTAAAAAGTCTCTAAGAGGGACTTTTTCTAGTCCCTACACCAAAAAGTCCCTGAAAATAAACACCCCCTTACTTTCGCACCAATCCACAACACGGGGGGCACCAATCCAAGTACA
>NC_041383.1:23150614-23156867 GCF_002162155.2 Triticum dicoccoides
ACGAAATTCATACAAACACGACGGATTTTCTTATAAACCGGGTTACATTCATCATATTTGAGACATTTGTCATTAAAAGAAAAGCGGACGGACCCTAAACCTATCATACGGTGATGCCGGTCGTCCACTTTGTTTGTACTCGCATCGGCGATCACGTCCTCCATCTGCCGTCTCCATGATCAACGGTGGGGTTTAAGATCTATGAAGTGAAGGTGAGGTCAACGACAAGGAAGAATAGAACATAGAAGATGGACTAGCCCACTCGAGACACAACGCCCTACCGCCTTTCATGCCCTACTCAACCTCGGAGAGTCTGCGACCTGTCCATCGCTGATGTCAATGGATGTTGACGGTTCGTTACTGCCCACCGGCCACATGCACCCCCGAAGATGGCGGCGTTTTCCTCCTCGACCGACTGCGCTGCCTGCGCGTGTGCGGCTACGGCTGCGTCCGTGTCTTGCTACGCTGGCTCTGAGTTGCGACGGCACATTAAGCACATGCGTCCTCGTGGAGCGCCTCTCAGCCGGTGCGCCGCTTCAGTGTCGGCGCCAACGAAAGGACGCGTCTGCTCTGGGCCAGCGCCATTGCAGAGCGGCCGCTCTACAGTGGCATGAATGCGGGTAGCTGATGTCGGACGGGAACGCATGCGCGCGAGGAGGAAGGTTTTGGGTGGGCCAGGGGTAGTCAGGAGTGGGCGCGGTAGTGGTCCGGACGCCCGCAAAGCCCCCGCCCTCAGTTTATGTCAGGTTTGCGGGAAAAAGCGCGTCCGGACCCACCTACGGATCGATACAAAACCACGTTGGACAGCAAAATACGTTCAGGCCACATGGTTCCAAGGGGTTTTGAGGGTCAGCGTTGGAGATGCCCTCACGTCACACCATTGAGACGTTTCTAGACACAACACATGAGACACATTATTTTGAGTGTACGTAGTACATACTACAAATTTATAGGGAGTATATCATCGTAAGAAGAAGCCGGGCACGACGCCCGACTTTGCCTAACATTTTCCTTTTCCAAAGAAAGACCGGAGAAGAAGAAGGCGTGACGACCGCTGAATGTGCAAGGCCACGGCTGGTCTGGTCACTCGCCACTCCACGGCCGAGCTCCTCTGCCTAACAAATCTTATATATTCCCTCTTCTGCCCTTCCCACTACTCCCCGTAGACTTGATTCGCCGGCGCCGACGAGCAACCCCGACTTGACTCTGACCACACCTCCACGCACACACAAGCAAAGAATCCTCTCCTCTCAGTGGCAAAGCCAAGATGAGCCGGCGCCACCTCGTCCTCCTCCCCTGCCTCCTCCTGCTCCTGGCCGGCGCCGCGTCGGCGTCGAGTCCCCCGAAGGCGAGCCGGGCGGAGGCGGAGGGCTACGTGCGGCGGTGCTGCCGGGCCACGAGCTACCCGCGCGCGTGCGAGCGGAGCCTGGTGCCGCGCGCGCCGGCCGTGGGGCTCAGCCCGCGCCGGCTGGCGCAGGCGGCGCTCGCGGCCGCCGCCGACGCCGCGCGCAACTGCTCCGCCTACATCGGCTCCCCCTCCTCCTCCTCCTCCTCCTACGCGTCGTCCAAGGGGAAGGGGAAGGGCGGCGCCATGGGGGACTGCGCGGAGACGGTGCGCGACGCGGCGGACCTGCTGAAGCAGTCGGCCGCGGAGCTGGGCGGGCGGGTGGGGCGCGCCTCGTCCCCGCGCTTCGCGTGGTGCCTCAGCAACGTGCAGACCTGGGCCAGCGCCGCGCTCACCGACGCCGAGACCTGCCTCGACTCCCTCGCCACCTACGCCGGCGCCGGCGCGCCCCGGGAGGACGTGAGGCGCCGCGTCGTCGCCGTCGAGCAGGCCGCCGGCATCGCCCTCGCCCTCGTCAACCGCCTCCAGCCCGCGCGCCGCCCCGCCGCCGCCGTCCACCACCAGTAGCCAGCCAGCTACCTACCTACCTCGCCGGCTCCCTCATCCATTCATTCCCCTTCGCCATTGCTGCCGCCGCCACATATGTAATGTACGGATCAATTGCTGCCGGTAAAACAATTTCATCACCATCATCGTTGATCGCATTGTTTTGTTTTGCCGGCCGACGTCGACGTGAATAATTAAGGAAGTTGCCGGTTTCGTCGGCGCCTGGATCCACCGTACGCACCGCCTTCATTGCGATCGCTAATTCTGTCTCGTCCATGACGGGACAGAGCCGGCAATCTTTCACGAGCACGGGCAGTGGGTGGGGCACCGATCTTGATTGGCGGTTTGGCGGTGGCCGGGTCACGTCACGTCACGGCGTCGAGGTCGATCGATCTCATCTGTAGACGAAGACGAATTCGGTGAACTCGCCGACATGGCGTGTGCGTCCACTCCATCGCCATCAGTATGCGCACATGATGTTGGCAGTCATTGCGAATTTGCGATCGGTCCCCGTTGCATTTCGCTGCCGCCTCCCTCCCAGGGCAATTGATGGCATGGCATGGCCGCCCCCATCTCACCAAATTTACCAGCCAACACAGCGACTGCAGTTCGTGGCCCAAAACAAGAAAGAAAATCCGTCTTGGTTGAGTCAGCAAGCTGAATAACATGGGCGCCAAGGATCGCGGCAACGGTGATGGATTCCATTCTCCGGTGCAATATTACTGCTGCTGCAAAGTGAAACTGTTCCGCCATGGATCGCAGGATACTTTTTTCCTTGTTGCTTATTCGTGGTTGCAACTTGCAACCTGAACAACACAAATTTTTCGCCGCTTTTATTCGGCTTGCTGATTCTGGTTCGTCGTCCAGGCCGGGAAGGCCCCAGGCCCCAGCGATCTTTCGCGAGCGATGGCCGGGAGGTGGGGCACCGGCGCTGATTTGCTGGTGGTTGGCTGCTGCCATTGCGTGCAAGTCGATCCGTAGTCGACGGATACCGGTGAGCTCGTCGACATGGCCGACGTCAGGATCCATAAACGACAGATCCCGATGCTTGCTTGCTTGCTTCAGATCGCCGAATCCGACTGGGAACACACCAGCCAGGCGATTCTCCTGGCAATGTGGCGAAGCTGTATCTGGATGACTGGCCGCCAAGGCCAGGCGTGGCCTGCTGCGCTGCAGAATTTTGCAGTCGGCAAGTGCGCTGGGATGAAACTTTGCCATGGAATTCTGAAAGCACTCTTCTTTTTCTTTAATAGAGTAACTGTTTGTTTCTTTTAATTTATTTTTCCCTTTTCCCCGCCTCTTATTCCACTTAATGGGGAAGCCATGCATTTTTTGTAAAAAAAAAATAGATGAACATATTCTCAGGGAAAAAAATCAGGGTTTTTTCTTCATATTTTCTATTTTTCCCGCTTTGCTTTTGTGCCAAAATGTGTTTTTTTTTACAAACTTGTGCCAGAACATGTAAATGCCCTTTTGAAATTAGGCTCACCCTTGAAACCACATCCCATCCTTGATATGTTCCCTCTATTTGTTCGTTGATTTAGCCGGTTCTCTGGCAAAACTGGCTCCTTCGCCTGGTTTTGAGCTGGTTTTTGTAGAGGAACAAATATGCTCCGTGCTCCGTGCCAACGGTATTAAGCGAAATTATTATTTTTCCTACGGAAATTGTTTAAAAAATGAAGACTAGAAAATTTACAAAATTTCATAAACATGTTCATAATATAAAAAAATGATCATGGATTTTAGAAATTTTATCAAAATTTTAAAAGATACATTTTTTAATAAATGTTCATTTCTTTTGAAAAACGTTAACAATTTTTAAAAAGTATACGCAAATCAAAAAATGTCTAAAAAGTATACACAAAGGTGATAGCTAAGGCCAACTCCAACGCACAACCTCAAATGGTCCGGCCGCGTCCATTTAGGGGTAAACAGACAGAACAGGCGGCCCAATGCGCAAGAGCAAACGGACCAATGTCCGTTTTTTGTCCGCTTTTGACCCATTCCCTGTCCAATTTTGGGTCGGGTTTGCGGCCGAACGAACACGCGGGCGACGCTTGGCGCATGCCCATGTCCTCTCCTGGCCCGCCCCGTCGGAGACACATGCACCCCTTTTCCTATTCCACCCTCTCCAGCCGCACCCTCCCCGCCCCACTCCCCTCTCCAGCCGCACCCTCCTCGCCTCACTCCCCTCTCATCCCAAGCCGCCACCGCCGCCTTTTTCTCGGCCATGCGCTATCCAGCACAACCGCGAGCCCGCCCCCTCCCCTTGTAGCAGCCCCCGTTCCCTCGATACCCCGAGCTGTCCAATCCCGACCGCCTGGTTTCGGCGCATCCGGCGGTCCGATTTGGAGCAGATCCGGCCGGATTTGAGCTCACCCCAGCTGCTGGAGGCCGTGTCGTGCCATGGACAGGCCGGGTACCCGACCGCACACCACCGGCAACGCCCCCATGCCGCATGTAGGTATTGACTCCGCCTCTAGCCGCTCGGATCTACCCGGTTGCCGGTTTGCCGGCAAATACACCAGCGACCGTCGTCTGGGCTCGGTGCTTGCCCAAGGCTCGTCAGCGCACCGTTGCCGCTCCGATTGTCCATGGAAGGTCTTACGCCGCGTGTCTACAACGTCGGAACATCCCAGATGGGTGTTCGGCAAGTGCAAAGACGATGGGGTATGTGCTAGTTTAGTTTCAGTTGTGCTCTCGGATTCGGCGCGTTTTGCTCACACTCAAATATTTATTATGTAGGATGTATGCATGGTATCGAGAAGAAGAATACATCGATCTAGTAATAGAGCGAAATTTGATAGATGTCCGTGCACTTGTTGCTAGAATAGAGGTTGTCCGTGCACTTGTTGCTAGAATAGATGTCCGTGCACTAATCCAACTTGCGAGAGCAGTTATAGAAGTTGGATATCTTTTAAAACGTCTTCTTGTGGTTCTTTATTTTCTTTGGTCTTACTATTCTAGTCAAGATTTGGTGATGCACATGTACTCCAATGTATCGAAAAAATCGATGATAAAAATAATAAGAAATGTGTTGCAAAAAATGTATTTGAACTAAATGCGGCCGACGCATCCACAAATCCGGACAGACGCGGACCTTTCACACCTCCAAACGGACGAAAAGCGGACCAAACGAACATCCGTTTGAGATCGTGCATTGAAGTTGCCCTAAGCTGAACAGCTTGGGCGCCGTGTATCGCAGGCAAGGGTGATGGATTATCCAGTGCAATGTGACTGCCACTGCAAAGTGAAACTGTTTCAAAATAAAGCTAGTTATTACCTACTCCCTCTTTCCATCTATATAGGGCCTAATGCATTTTTCGAGACTAACTTTGACCAAATATTAGAGCAATAATATATGACATGTAACTTACACAAAGCACACCGTTAAATTCGTGTGTGAAAGGAGCTTTCAATGATATAATTTTTACATTGTGCATGTCATATACTATTAATCTTGTTAATAGTCAATGGCTGTCTTAAAAAACGCATTAGGCCCTATACAGATGGAAGGAGGGAGTAGCTAGGTTTGCAAGAACTGAAGGTAGAATCATGACGTAGATCCGTTTGGGTCCACGTACGGTCTTAGATGTGGTGTTTGAGAATACAACCCCCCACCCCCTCCCTCCCCCTCCCCCAGGGTCAAAAAAAAAAGTGAAACTGTTTCGCCATGGATGGACCGCATGATACTTTCCCCTTGTTGCTTCGTCGTGGTTGCAACTTCAACAACACACGCACGGGCACACCGCCTTTATTCGGCTTAATAATTCTGGTTCGTCTAGCAGGCCGGGAGGTGGGGGCTCCGGCGCTGATTTGGTGGTAGTTGGCGCCTGCCATTCCGATGCAAGTCTATACTTTTGAGGAATTTGAGGGATCAAAAATATACTTTTCTGTTTCTGAAACTACATATACATGTAGACAATACAAATTGAATTCGGAAAAACTGAAGAGGAGGAGCAGGGAACTTGGAGACAAAGAGCAAGTGGACATGGAGAAAGATGGGAGCTGTTATCGCTGGGAGTGAGAGGACTAAGAGCCTGTTCGGTAGCTCTCCAGACCGTCAACTCCGCTCTGCGCGAGGAGTTGGGTTCGAGCCACTCCGCCTGATTGCGCTGGCGCTCCCTCCGCTCCCGGAGCTGCAGTTGGGGAGCGGAGGGGATCCGAACAGGGCCTAAGCCTCATGTCACCTTCCACGAGAGAGCCCTTTGGCCACCGCTCACCCCTTGCATCGCCGGCCACACCCACACGTGCCCACCCTCTTCTGTTAGCATGTTGCCCCATGGAATCGGCTCTATCACATCGGCTCTATCTTCTGTTAGCATCTTTTGTTAGTTGAGAAGGTTGCAATTGATGCTGCTT
>NC_041383.1:23157083-23172862 GCF_002162155.2 Triticum dicoccoides
CCACAATGACCTCTTCGGGGGACATAAGTCAAGTAGTTGCTCTCAATTTGTTAGTTGAGAAATGGAACGATCCTATCTTTCCAGCCATGTCTATTTCTCGCTCAAACCGAGATGTAATTCAGTCTCGCCTCTCGATACTGGATGTGAGGGAGTCAGCAGGCCCAGTTACTATAGCGTCTCTATCTCAAGTTTTTGTTTCTCTGTGGATTTCTTCTGTTTTTTCTTCATTTCTTCACAGTTTTCTTTAGTTTTTTTATTTATTCTGCGTTTCTTCACCTGCCTTCTTTTTTATTAAATGTTTTTCAACACATGTCTACTTTATTTCAATACACACTGTACAATATACACTTTTAATATACAATTTGAACTTTATTAATAGACAATGTACATTTTTTACTATTTGTTTTAAATATTTCTTTAATACAAATTGAACATTTTTGGAATGGCATGAAACATTTTTTGAACTACGTGAACATCTTTACATTGTATAAGCATTGTTTTTCAAAATATCATGAACATTTTTTTGGAACACATGAATGTTCCTTTAAAATTTCACTTATATGGTTTTGAATGGTACTTAACATTTTTATATATTTTTAAATATCACGTACATATTTTTGAACCATGTGATTATTTTTTTTGAAATGTAACATTTCTTTTTGGATGTTATGAAACAGTTTTATTTTAATTATTTTTTAAGTATGTGAACAGTTTTTAAAATTCATGAACAGTTTTTCAAACGATAAATTAACATTTTAAAGATCTAAATAAAATATGTTTCCATTTTAGAAATGAAAATTAAAATAATAAATGAGTGCTCTGGCCTCCTGCAATGGCCCGACCCATTTAGGGGGAAGCCAGAGCCACGGGGTTCTGTCGTCTCGGTATAAGTGAGACAAAGCACATCCCGCATGGACGGACCGAATGACTCAATTTGGTTCGACTCGAAAAAACACTCATATTGGTTTGACTCATAAAAAAAAGACTCAATTTGGTGCCCAGAAAGCACATAAATGAGCCATCTGTATTCAATTTGGTACCTTCCATCATTTAAATTCAGTTAAAGAAATGTGATATGTAATTTGCGGAACTGCTTGGTGGGCTGTGTAATATCTTTTCTCTCTTAATATAATACATGTAGTCCTCTTGCATGGTTCGGGAAAAAAAAATGCAATGTCGATTTATTTCATAGGGATGAAATTGCAGTACATTAGTTTGCACACCGTAATGTGGCAGGGTTCTTGGCAGTTGGCAGTAACTTTTAGTATTAGTTGGCTGCTAGGATTGGTCCGCCGGTGTGCAACGTTTCCCTAAAAGAAAGCTTGGCCGCTAAATCGCACGAGCTAGCGATACTTTCGCGGAAGCTTTTTGAGCTAGCGATACTTTCGCGGAAGCTTTTTGAGCGAAAGCCGCATCGAAGCTGCTGCTGTTACCCGTGAAAGCCAGTGTCGATCGGCGATACTTTGACGGAAGTTTTTTGAGCGAAAGGCAGGCACGCTTGGCCTCACCCAATGTGGATCGGCGTTACTTGGTCGCAATGGTTTTTGAGTGGAAGGCACGTTTAGGCTGGTTGTAATGGAAATATGCCCTAAAGGCAATAATAAAAGGATTATTATTATATTTTTTTGTTCATGATAATTGTTTTTTATTCATGCTATAATTGTATTATTCGGAAATCGTAATACACGTGTGAATACATAAACTACAACATGTTCTTAGTGAGCCTCTAGTTGACTAGCTCGTTGATCAATAGATAGTCATAGTTTCCTGACTATGGACATTGGATGTCATTGATAACAGGATCACATCATTAGGAGAATGATGTGATGGACAAGACCCAATCCTAAGCATAGCACAAGATCGTGTAGTTCGTTTTGCTAGAGCTTTTCCAATGTCAAGTATCTTTTCCTTAGACCATGAGATCGTGTGACTCCCAGATATCGTAGGAGTGCTTTGGGTGTACCAAACGTCACAACGTAACTGGGTGACTATAAAGATGCACTACAAGTATCTCCGAAAGTGTCTGTTGGGTTGACGCGAATCGAGACTGCGATTTGTCACTCCGCATTACGGAGAGGTATCACTGGGCCCACTCGGTAATGCATCATCATAATGAGCTCAAAGTGACCAAGTGTTTGGTCACGGGATCATACATTACGGTACGAGTAAAGTGACTTGCCGGTAACGAGATTGAACGAGGTATTGGGATACCAACGATCGAATCTCGGGCAAGTAACATACCGATTGACGAAGGGAATTGTATACGGGGTTGCTTAAATCCTCGACATCGTGGTTCATCCAATGAGATCATCGAGGAGCATGTGGGAGCCAACATGGGTATCCAGATCCCGCTGTTGGTTATTGACCGGAGAGCCGTCTCGGTCATGTCTGCATGTCTCTCGAACCCGTAGGGTCTACACACTTAAGGTTCGGTGACGCTAGGGTTGTATGAATATGAGTATGCAGCAAACCGAAAGTTGTTCGGAGTCCCGGATGAGATCCCGAACGTCACGAGGAGTTCCGCAATGGTCCGGAGGTAAAGAATTATATATAGGAAGTGCTGTTTCGGCCATCGGGAGAGTTTCGGGGGTCACCGGTATTGTACCGGGACCACCGGAAGGGTCCCGATGTTCCATCGGGTGGGGCCACCTATCCCGGAGGGCCTCGTGGGCTGAAGTGGGGAGGGAACCAGCCCCTGGTGGGCTGGTGCGCCCCCCCCCCCCCAGGCCCCCCCTCATGCGCCTAGGGTTGGGAACCCTAGAGGAGGGGGCGCCCCACTTGCCTTGGGGGGCAAGCCTCCCCCTTGGCCGCCGCCCCCCTAGGAGATCCCATCTCCTAGGGCCGACGCCCCCCTGGACTCCCTATATAAAGAGGGGGGTGAGAGGGCAGCCGCACCCAACACCTGGCGCCTCCCTCCTCTCCCTGCTACACCTCTCCCTCCCGTAGTTGCTTGGCGAAGCCCTATCGGAGTTCTGCTGCATCCACCACCACGCCATCGTGCTGCTGGATCTTCATCAACCTCTCCCTCCTCCTTGCTGGATCAAGGTGCGGGAGACATCATCCGCTCCGTACGTGTGTTGAATGCGGAGGTGTTGTCCGTTCGGCACTTGGTCATCGGTGATTTGGATCACGACGAGTACGAGTACCTCAACCCCGTTCTCTTAAACGCTTCCGCTCGCGATCTACAAAGGTATGTAGATGCACTATTATCACTCGTTGCTAGATGAACTCATAGATGGATCTTGGTGAAACCGTAAGAATTTTTTTTATTTTCTGCAACGTTCCCCAACAGTGGCATCATGAGCTAGGTCTATGTGTAGTTCTCTATTGCACGAGTAGAACACAATTTGTTGTGGGCGTAGGTGTTGTCAACTTTCTTGCCGCTACTAGTCTTATCTTGCTTCGGCGGTATTGTGGGATGAAGCGGTCCGGACCGACCTTACACGTACGCTTACGTGAGACAGGTTCCACCGACTGACATGCACTAGTTGCATAAGGTGGCTAGCGGGTGTCTGTCTCTCCCACTTTAGTTGGAGCGGATTCAACGAAAAGGGTCCTTATGAAGGGTAAATAGAAGTTGACAAATCACGTTGTGGCTTTCACGTAGGTAAGAAAATGTTCTTGCTAGAACCCTGTTGCAGCCACGTAAAACTTGCAACAACAATTAGAGGACGTCTAACTTGTTTTTGCAGCAAGTGTTTTGTTATGTGATATGGACAAAGTTGTGATGAATGATGAATGATGAATGATATATATGTGATGTATCAGATCATGTTCTTGTAATAAGAATCATGACTTGCATGTCGATGAGTATGACAACCGGCAGGAGCCATAGGAGTTGTCTTTATTTTTTGTATGACCTGCGTGTCATTGAGAAACGCCATGTAAATTACTTTACTTTATTGCTAAACGTGTCATGCCGGTGACAAGATGATCATGGAGCCCCGAAGATGGAGATCAAAGGAGCTATATGATATTGACCATATCATGTCACTACTATATAATTGCATGTGATGTTTTTTATGTTTATGCATCTTGTTTACTTAGAACGACGGTAGTAAATAAGATGATCCCTTATAATAATTTCAAGAAAGTGTTCTCCCTAACTGTGCGTCGTTGCTAAAGTTCGTCGTTTCGAAACACCACGTGATGATCGGGTGTGATAAATTCTTACGTTCACATACAACGGGTGTAAGACGGTTTTACACATGCAAAACACTTTGGTTAACTTGACGAGCCTAGCATGTACAGACATGGCCTCAGAACACAAGAGACCGAAAGGTCGAACATGAGTCGTATGGAAGATACGATCAACATGGAGATGTTCACCGACAATGACTAGTCCGTCTCACGTGATGATCGGACACGGCCTAGTCGACTCGGATCATGTAACACTTAGATGACTAGAGGGATGTCAAATCTGAGTGGGAGTTCATTAAATAGTTTGATTAGATAAACTTTATTATCATGAACAATAGTCTAAAATCTTTGCAAAATGTCTTGTAGATCAAATGGCCAACGCTCATGTCACCATGAACTTCAACGCGTTCCTAGAGAAAACAAGCTGAAAGATGATGGCAGCAACTATTCGGACTGGGTCCGGAACCTGAGGATCATCCACATAGCTGCCAAGAAACAATATGTCCTAAAAGCACCGCTAGGTGAAGCACCATCCCAGAGAACCAAGATGTTATGAACGCTTGGCAGTCTCGTGCTGATGATTACTCCCTCGTTCAGTGCGGCATACTTTACAGCTTAGAACCGGGGCTCCAAAAGCGTTTTGAGCAACACGGAGCATATGAGATGTTCGAAGAGCTGAAACTAGTTTTCCAAGCTCATGCCCGGGTCGAGAGATATGAAGTCTCCGACAAGTACTATAGTTGTAAGATGGAGAAAAATAGTTCTGTCAGTGAGCACATACTCAAAATGTCTGGGTTGCACAACGGCCTGTCCCAGCTGGACATTAACCTCCCGGACGAGGCGGTCATTGACAGAATCCTTCAGTCGCTCCCACCGAGCTACAAGAGCTTTGTGATGAACTACAATATACAGGGGATGGTGAAAACTATTCCTGAAGTATTTTCAATGCTGAAGTCAGCAGAGGTAGAAATTAAGAAGGAGCATCAAGTGTTGATGGTCAATAAAACCACTAAATTCAAGAAGGGCAAGGGTAAGAAGAACTTCAAGAAGGACGGGAAGGATGTTGTCGCGCCTGGTAAGCCAGTTGCCAGGAAGAAGTCAGGCAATGGACCCAAGCCTGAGACTGAGTGTTTTTATTGCAAAGGGAAGGGTCACTAGAAGCGGAACTGCCCCAAATACTTAGCAGACAAGAAGGCCGGCAATACTAAAGGTATATTTGATATACATGTAAATGATGTGTACCTTACCAGTACTCGTAGTAACTCCTGGGTATTTGATACCGGTGCCATTGCTCATATTTGTAACTCACAGCAGGAGCTACAGAATAAGCGGAGACTGGCGAAAGACGAGGTGACGATGCGCGTCGGGAATGGTTCCAAGGTCGATGTGATCGCCGTCGGCACGCTACCTCTACATTTACCTACGGGATTAGTTTTAAACCTCATTAATTGTTATTTAGTGCCAAGTTTGAGCATGAACATTGTATCAGGATCTCGTTTAATACAAGATGGCTACTCATTTAAATCCGAGAATAATGGTTGTTCTATTTATATGAGAGATATGTTTTATGGTCATGCTCCGATGGTCAATGGTTTATTCTTAATGAATCTCGAACGTGATGTTACACATATTCATAGTGTGAATACCAAAAAATGTAAAGTTGATAACGATAGTCCCACATACTTGTGGCACTGCCGCCTTGGTCACATTGGTGTCAAACGCACGAAGAAGCTCCATGCTGATGGACTTTTAAAGTCTCTCGATTATGAATCATTTGACACATACGAACCATGCCTCATGGGCAAAATGACCAAGACCCCGTTCTCCGGAACAATGGAGCAGGCAACCAACTTATTGGAAATCATACATACCGATGTGTGCGGTCCAATGAGCGTTGAGGCTCGCGGAGGATATCGTTATGTTCTCACTCTCACAGACGACTTAAGTAGATATGGGTATGTCTACTTGATAAAACACAAGTCTGAGACATTTGAAAAGTTCAAGGAATTTCAGAATGAGGTAGAGAATGAACGTGACCAAAAAATAAAGTTCTTACGATCAGATCGTGGAGGAGAATATTTAAGTCACGAATTTGGTACACACTTAAGGAAATGTGGAATCATTTCACAACTCACGCCGCCTGGAACACCTCGGCGTAACGGTGTGTCCGAACGTCGTAATCACACTCTATTGAATATGGTGCGATCTCTGATGTCTCTTACTGACTTACCGCTATCATTTTGGGGATACGCTCTAGAGACAGCTACATTCACTTTAAATAGGGCACCGTCTAAATCCGTTGAGACGACACCGTATGAATTATGGTTTGGGAAGAAACCTAAGCTGTCGTTTCTAAAAGTTTGGGGATGCGATGCTTATGTCAAGAAACTTCAACCTGAAAAGCTCGAACCCAAGTCGGAAAAATGCGTCTTCATAGGATACCCTAAGGAAACCATTGGGTATACCTTCTACCTTAGATCTGAAGGCAAGATCTTTGTTGCCAAGAACGGATCCTTTCTGGAAAAAGAGTTTCTCTCGAAAGGAGTAAGTGGGAGGAAAGTAGAACTCGATGAAGTACTACCTCTTGAACCGGAAAGTAGTGCAGCTCAGGAAAATGTTCCTATGGTGCCTACACCGACTGGAGAGGAAATTAATGATGATGATCAAGGTACTTCGGATCAAGTTGTTACTGAACTTCGTAGATCCACAAGGACACGTTCCACACCAGAGTGGTATGGCAATCCTGTCCTAGAAATCATGTTGTTAGACAACGGTGAATCTTCGAACTATGAAGAAGCGACGGCGGGCCCAGATTCCAACAAATGGCTTGAAGCCATGCAATCCGAGATAGGATCCATGTATGAAAATAAAGTATGGACTTTGACAGACCTGCCCGATGATCGGCGAGCGATAGAAAACAAATGGATCTTTAAGAAGAAGACGGACGCTGATGGTAATGTTACCATCTATAAAGCTCGACTTGTCGCTAAGGGTTATCGGCAAGTTCAAGGGGTTGACTACGATGAGACTTTCTCTCCCGTAGCGAAGCTGAAGTCCGTCCGAATCATGTTAGCAATTGCCGCATACTATGATTATGAGATATGGCAAACGGACGTCAAAACAGCATTCCTTAACGGCTATCTTAAGGAAGAACTGTATATGATGCAGCCGGAAGGTTTTGTCGACCCTAAAAATGCTGACAAGGTATGCAAGCTCCAGCGATTCATTTATGGGCTGGTGCAAGCATCTCGGAGTTGGAACATTTGCTTTGATGAGATGATCAAATCATTTGGGTTTATGCAGACTTATGGAGAAGCCTGCGTTTACAAGAAAGTGAGTGGGAGCTCTATAGCATTTCTCATATTATATGTAGATGACATACTTTTGATGGGAAATGATATGGAACTTTTGGACAGCATTACGGCCTACTTGAATAAGAGTTTTTCAATGAAGGACCTTGGAGAAGCTGCTTATATATTAGGCATCAAGATCTATAGAGATAGATCGAGACACCTCATAGGTATTTCACAAAGCACATACCTTGATAAGATATTGAAGAAGTTCAAAATAGATCAGTCCAAGAAAGGATTCTTGCCTGTATTACAAGGTGTGAAATTGAGCTCGGCTCAATGTCCGACCACGGCAGAAGATATAGAAGAGATGAGTGTCATCCCCTATGCCTCAGCCATAGGGTCTATTATGTATGCCATGCTGTGTACCAGACCTGATGTAAACCTTGCCGTAAGTTTGGTAGGAAGGTACCAAAGTAATCCCGGCAAGGAACACTGGACAGCGGTCAAGAATATCCTGAAGTACCTGAAAAGGACTAAGGACATGTTTCTCGTTTATGGAGGTGACAAAGAGCTTTAGGACCTTCTTTCAGTATGATGGTCCGTCCCTCATGGATGGTGTGGACCCGGAGCATAATGTGCAAGATAATTTATCTGACATTTGGTCATCTGATTCGGAGTTTCAAACAGTAGATGCTTTGGCTGATGGATTTGTGAATGGCAGTCCTGCAGCGAGGAGGGAGTTCGTCAGGGCTGGAGGAAACTCTCTTTTTCTTCAAATTGCAGTTGATTATGAGTTCTTGCTATGGATTGGGGGCATGCTCAAACGCATTTATACGCCCACTATCACCCTGCAACACAATTCTCCTGTAATGATGCCCCTCAATCCCTTTCAGATTATTCAGAATCATCTTAATGCAGCGGCGGCAGTTTGGATTGAGTGTATGGTGCCGGAACCTGACATCTTCTCAAGGATCTTTGCTTCTGCCCTTCAGTGGGGGAGAGTCATTGTCCCATCTGGTGTGCTCTCTCCTAAACCCAGGGCTCGTTCCAATGCTATGAATTGGGATCTACCGGAACAATCTCCTGGCCTCAAGGCGCTTCCACAGCTCGTCTCAGCGGATGAGGAGACTCAGATGATGCTTTCATCAGACCAGTCTACTGCGCTCCAGGTGCTGGCGTCTTCCTCTGTGTTCAATACCCATCAACATAGTAACATATTAGTGCCACTGGACACAACCACTGTCAGACGAAGCAACAAATCCAACAAGTACGATGGTTTCAAAATCAACCATGCTCCGTAAGCAAGGCGTTCAAAATCAAGGGTGAAACCTAGAGACATTCCTTTTGTCAATGTTGTTTCTTTGGCTGCTGCTCCTGTGCAGGTTCCCATTGCCGATTGCCCCCAGCCAATGTCGATCGAGGATCTTCAACAGATGGGGCGCAGTTGTGGAATTCGTCCGGAAGCCATCTCCCGTGACAAGCTGCTGGATGATCAGAGCTCGTCCAGGGAAGCTGAGCACTGAAGGCTACCCGACTGATGAATAAATCGTGGAATGTGCTCTTGTGGAACATCAGAGGCATAAACTCTGATGACAAACTTTTGGCTGTTAGGAATGCGATTGATACTAGCGGTTGTTCTGTGATATGTATCCAGGAAACTAAACGTGAATCCTTCGATCCTGCTTTTATTAAGACTTTCTACCCTAAGCGCTTCGATAAATTTGTTTTTGCACCGTCAGTGGGGGCTTCTGGGGGCCTCATCGTTATCTGGAATAGTGCTGTTTTTACTGGTACATCTTGGTTTGTGGATTCTTTTGCCATTGGGATCTCTTTCGTGGCCACGCAGTCACATGATTCGTGGAATCTAATCAATGTTTATGGCCCCTGTTCTGGTCAGCGCAGACTAGACTTTACAAACTGGCTTTTTGAGCTTAATATCCCTGATGATGACAATTGGTTAATTCTGGGTGACTTTAACTTTATTCGCTCCACGAATAACAAAAACAAGTCAGGTGGCAACGCTGCGGACATGCTACTATTCAATGAGATCATCCGCGCACAATCACTAATGGAACTACCAGTTAAAGGCCATGCATACACATGGAGTAACATGCAAGATGATCCTCTGCTTGAACAATTAGATTGGTTTTTCACGTCGTCTGATTGGACCACCAAATACCCTAACACAATGGTCTTGCCCCTGGGGAAGCCAGTGTCTGACCACATTCCTTGTGTGGTCACGATTGAATCAAGCATCCCACGGTCCAGGCTTTTTCGGTTTGAAAATTTTTGGACAGATCATGAGGGGTTCATGGAGGTTGTTGCTGGTTCATGGTCTAAACCATGTCACGCACCCAATGCGGCGGCGCGAATTTGCAAAAAGCTCAAGATTCTGAGATATGATCTCAAGCGTTGGAGTAAGGGTGTCTCCAAACTTAAAATTCTGATTCAAATCAGTAATGAGACGCTAACAAACATGGATGCACTTGAGGATAAACGACCCCTATATGTTCAGGAATCAAACTTCAGGAAGATACTGAAAAACCATCTACAGGCCTTGCTCAAATACCAAAATGAGTACTGGCGAAAGAGGTGTACGATCAGGTACTTTCGTTTTGCCAATGAAAACACAAAACTCTTTCAGTCTTTGGCAACAGAGAGGTACAGACACAATACTATTGCCATGCTCAGAGTTGGGGAAGTCGATATACATGACCATGTTGGCAAGGAGGGGGTACTGTTCAATACATACAGAGACCGTTTGGGTTTTTCTAAACCTACCAACATGAAATTTGATCTTTCTAGGATCATTCGCAGGATTGATGGACTGGACCAGCTGAGCGCGCCATTCTCTAATGATGAAATAGATGCTGTGGTTAAGGAAATGCCAAATGACAGAGCACCTGGCCCGGATGGGTTTAATGGCTGTTTCCTTAAGAAATGCTGGCAAATTATCAAGACAGATTTCTATGATCTCTGTCACGCATTTCATGCAGGTGGTCTGGATATCACTAGCATAAGTGAGGGTTACATCACCTTGATTCCCAAAAATTCCTCTCCGGAGACGGCTAATGACTTCAGACCAATCACCTTACTCAACTGTTGTCTAAAAGTCATTACAAAGATCCTGGCGAACCGACTGCAGAAAGTGATCCTAAAAATTATTCACAGGAATCAGTATGGATTTATCAAAGGTAGGACCATCCAGGATTGCCTGGCGTGGTCGTACGAATACATTCATCAGTGTCACTCGTCTGGAAGAGAGATCATATTGCTCAAACTAGACTTTGCTAAGGCCTTTGACACGATCGAGCATGCCCCCATGCTGGAAATCATGAAGCACATGGGCTTCGATGATAGGTGGCTGGGCTGGATGAAACTGATTTTTGGCTCGGGAGTTTCATCCGTCCTCTTGAATGGCGTTCCTGGCCGGAAATTCAAATGCAAATGTGGAGTACGACAGGGTGACCCTCTCTCGCCACTAATCTTTGTTCTTGCTGCTGATCTGCTACAAGCTGCGATCAATGATGCTTATGCTCAGGGATTGCTAGAGCTACCCATTCCACGTGAAAATGCAGGTGACTTCCCGGTGGTGCAGTATGCTGACGACACGATCTTGGTTATGCAAGCTTGTCCTACACAGGCAATCCGTATGAAACTTATCTTGGAGGATTATGCGGCTTCGGTAGGGCTCAAAATTAACTTCCATAAATCGACCCTCATACCCATCAATGTTGATCATCAGCGTGCCGGGGGGTTGGCGGAAGTGTTTGGTTGCTCGGTTGGTTCCCTTCCGTTTACATACCTTGGTATTCCCATGGGGACAACGAGACCGACGGTTCTTGATCTCATGCCATTAGTCCATTCGGTTGAGAGGAAAACCTCCACTGCCCTAACACTGATGTCGTCAGGGGCCAAACTAACGTTGGTCAATTCGGTGGTCACCTCCATGTTGATATATGCAATGTGTACGATCAAGCTACACCCAAAAATAGTTGAACATCTGGACAAACTCCGCCGCTATTGTCTATGGGCAAAAAATTCTGATGATGGGATCAAATCCAACTCCCTTGCTGCATGGGAGCTTGTCTGTCGACCGAAACGGTCTGGTGGCCTTGGTGTTATTAATGTCAGAATACAAAATACCGCGCTTCTCCTTAAATACCTGTTCAAATTCTACAATCGTGAAGATGTACCCTGGGTTCAGCTGATCTGGGAAACGCACTACCCAAACAAGGTGCCGCACACCGCCGAGCCAGTGGGTTCCTTCTGGTGGAAAGATGTAATGCAGCTCAGTGGAATCTTCCGTGGGATCACCAGGGTAGCCCCGGAGATGGTCGTACCTCACTTTTCTGGAAGGATGTCTGGTTGGGAGACCCAGCCTCCACATTAATGGATACGCATCCGCGGGTATTCTCATATGCCCTAAATGAGGATGATTCTGTTGCCAAGATCCTCAAATCCACTGATCCTGCCTCGATCTTCAGTCTGCCTCTTTCGATCCAGGCCAGGGAAGAGATCAGAGAGATACAGCAAAGGTCCGCACACGTCGGTCTGGACAGTGGATCGGTTGATACTTGGGTCTGTGACCTGGGACGATACTCGTCTAAGAAATACTATATCCACTGCTTCAGACAGGTTATGGCTGATGAGGCCTTTGGATGGCTATGGAAAGCCAAATGCCCGATCAAGTTCAAGATGTTTGGGTGGCTGCTTATGGTAGATCGGTTGAACACCAGGAATATGCTGAAGCGACGGCACTATAATGTGGATGGGGGCGACTATACTTGCATGCTCTGCCAAAACCCACCCGAGGAAACCGTGGAACATCTCTTCTTCACGTGCCCTTTTGCCCAACAATGCTGGAGTAGGATTGGTCTGGTGTGGCCAGGGGGGACTAACAGGCTTGCCATTTTGCATGGTGGTAGAGAAGACTGGCGTCGGCCGCTTTTCATGGACATCTTCTTGCTTGCTGCTTGGAGCCTGTGGATGGAAAGGAACAACCAACATTTCAGGAGGATCCCGCATTCGTTTGGGGCATGGTTAGCTAGATTTAAACATTTGCTGGGTTTGGTGACCCACAACTGTCCGGAGAAGGTTCATCCTTTCCTCTCTGATTTCATTGTTAGTTTGGGCAGCTAGCTTTGTATCAATCATGGCCGGGGGGGCCTAAAACCCCTTTGTAACACAAATGTAACTATTCTGTTGTGAGTAATACAAAGTCAGTGGGAGCCTCTCCCACTGTCACCAATTCCTCAAAAAAAGGGTTACGTCGACGCTAGCTTCGACACAGATCTGGATGACTCTAAGTCACAAACCGGATACGTGTATATGTTGAATGGTGGAGCAGTGAGCTGGTGCAGCTGCAAGCAGAGCGTCGTGGCGGGATCTACACGTGAAGCGGAGTACATGGCAGCCTCAGAGGCAGCGCATGAAGCAATTTGGGTGAAGGAGTTCATCACCGACCTAGGAGTCATACCCAATGCGTCGGGGCCGATCAAACTCTTCTGTGACAACACTGGAGCTATTGCACTTGCCAAGGAGCCCAGGTTTCACAAGAAGACCAGGCACATCAAGCGTCGCTTCAACTCCATTCGTGAAAATGTTCAAGATGGAGACATAGAAATTTGCAAAGTGCATACGGATCTGAATGTCGCAGATCCGTTGACTAAACCTCTTCCGCGAGCTAAACATGATCAACACCAGAACTCTATGGGTGTTCGATTCATCACAATGTAACTAGATTATTGACTCGTGCAAGTGGGAGACTATTGGGAATATGCCCTAGAGGCAATAATAAAAGGATTATTATTATATTTCCTTGTTCATGATAATTGTCTTTTATTCATGCTATAATTGTATTATCCGGAAATCATAATACACGTGTGAATACATAGACTACAACATGTCCCTAGTGAGCATCTAGTTGACTAGCTCGTTGATCAATAGATAGTCATAGTTTCCTGACTATGGACATTGGAATTGATAACGGGATCACATCATTAGGAGAATGATGTGATGGACAAGACCCAATCCTAAGCATAGCACAAGATCGTGTAGTTCGTTTTGCTAGAGCTTTTCCAATGTCAAGTATCTTTTCCTTAGACCATGAGATCGTGTGACTCCCGGATACCTTAGGAGTGCTTTGGGTGTACCAAACGTCACAACGTAACTGGGTGACTATAAAGGTGCACTATAGGTATCTCCGAAAGTGTCTGTTGGGTTGACGCTGATCGAGACTGGGATTTGTCACTCCGCATTATGGAGAGGTATCACTGGGCCCACTCGGTAATGCATCATCATAATGAGCTCAAAGTGACCAAGTGTTTGGTCACGGGATCATGCATTACGGTACGAGTAAAGTGACTTGCCGGTAACGAGATTGAACGAGGTATTGGGATACCAACGATCGAATCTCGGGCAAGTAACATACCGATTGACGAAGGGAATTGTATACGGGGTTGCTTGAATCCTCGACATCGTGGTTCATCCAATGAGATCATCGAGGAGCATGTGGGAGCCAACATGGGTATCCAGATCCCGCTGTTGGTTATTGACCGGAGAGCCGTCTCGGTCATGTCTGCATGTCTCTCGAACCCGTAGGGTCTACACACTTAAGGTTCGGTGACGCTAGGGTTGTATGAATATGAGTATGCAGCAAACCGAAAGTTGTTCAAAGTCCCGGATGAGATCCCGAACGTCACGAGGAGTTCCGCAATGGTCCAGAGGTAAAGAATTATATATAGGAAGTGCTGTTTCGGCCATCGGGAGAGTTTCGGGGGTCACCGGTATTGTACCGGGACCACCGGAAGGGTCCCGGGGGTCCACCGGGCGGGGCCACCTATCCCGGAGGGCCCCATGGGCTCAAGTGGGGAGGGAACCAGCCCCTGGTGGGTTGGTGCGCCCCCCCGGGCCCCCCTCATGCGCCTAGGGTTGGGAACCCTAGGGGAGGGGGCGCCCCACTTGCCTTGGGGGGCAAGCCTCCCCCTTGGCCGCCGCCCCCCCTAGGAGATCCCATCTACTAGGGCCGGCGCCCCCCTGGACTCCCTATATAAAGAGGGGGGGTGGGAGGGCAGCCGCACCCAACACCTGGCGCCTCCCTCCCCTCCCTGCTACACCTCTCCCTCCCTTAGTTGCTTGGCGAAGCCCTGCCGGAGTCCTGCTGCATCCACCACCACGCCGTCGTGCTGCTGGATCTTCATCAACCTCTCCCTCCTCCTTGCTGGATCAAGGTGCGGGAGACGTCATCCGCTCCGTACGTGTGTTGAACGCGGAGGTGCTGTCCGTTCGGCACTTGGTCATCGGTGATTTGGATCACGACGAGTACGACTACCTCAACCCCGTTCTCTTGAACGCTTCCGCTCGCGATCTACAAAGGTATGTAGATGCACTATTATCACTCGTTGCTAGATGAACTCATAGATGGATCTTGGTGAAACCGTAAGAATTTTTTTATTTTCTGCAACGTTCCCCAACACAAACAACCCACCACTGTGTTTCCTACCTTAGATCTACTATCTCGCGGACTGCGTCGCTACTCCCTCACCGGCGAACCCTGACGCTGGCTAGAGGTGGTTGCCTGCGGCTCGAGCTCTGCTCGTTGGCCTATGGCCCCAAGCGTTGCTTTCGCACGGGTGTCGTAGTCTCTCAGTGGCTGCTCCGGCCTCCTCCGGACGAAACCGCGGGCGTAGTCTAGGTGGCCTATTCCCGCCGTCGCAGGCATCCTTCCTCTGACTCACTCGCATGTGCCGAACACTGGGTCCCTCCTACTCCCCGGTGTCTAGATCTAGCAACAACACCTCCCTGCCCCAGGCCTTCATCGACCGGATCCGCAAGCGTGCTCCAGGTGGCCTGTACCTGCGGTCACGGCGCTCTCCCACTGACTCACTAGCATGTGCCCAGTGTCGGTTCCTCCCCTGCTCGGCGACGGTACGTGAAACCATCAATACCCTCGGTAGGGTGGCGAACGATGCCAGAAAACGGAGTTCACACGAGGGGATTACCAATGTTCGGGCCCTCTGGGAGAGGTAATACCCTACGTCCTGCTTCTGTTCTCTATTCATGGTAGAGTATCTTGTGCGAGAGATTATAATGGGAGATGGTGTATGACTATCGAGAGTATGTTTCTACAAGAGTAGATGGGAATGGCTGCCCCTAGCCCCCACCTTATAGATGACGGTGGTAGGGTTTTATAGAGGGTCAATCTAGTCTTGATCGCCGTCACCTTGACTTGTAGACCAAGATGGTCCCCGGATGTGTATGCGAGCTTCCGGGCTCCACCGCGTTGTCGAAACCTTGTCAGGCCTCCTGGGCCCCGTGGCAAGCCTGTCGTCGCCCCCTCCCACC
>NC_041383.1:23173121-23258616 GCF_002162155.2 Triticum dicoccoides
TCTTGGTCTTTGAGAGCCCAGGCTTGCTCCTCGTGTCTTCACATTGATCACTGTGGCATGCCTTCATGAGTCTAGCTTCAAGGAGTTCTCGGGCCTGCCCAGTATGTGGCTTCCTAGATGGTGTCGTCGTAGAGTTAAGGCGAGAAGCGGGGCTCCCAGGATTCATACCTCCTGTCATTCCTTGTGTCAGGTTGAGGCCTCAGGACTCGAGGTCGTTTGCAGGACTCGCCTGCTCTCGCCTACCTTGAAATGTTGTAGCGCGGGGTTCTACGATGCCGCGGCTTCGCGAATCGGAGACCTACGACATGTTTCCCTTACGCCTAGGTGTCACCAGCCTATCCCGTCATGTCTTATCATAACTAGCAGGAAGACCGTCGTGGCACCCGTCAGTTTCACATTGACTGGCGCGTCATGATGGTTTGTGTCTGGTTTCCCGATCCCGTATCATGCAAAATGGGAAGCCGCACGGCAAGTGGGGCATGTGTCACGCCATCAAGCCCATCGCTTCGGTTTTCCCAGTGGATATGAAGAGAGGGAAAAGGGGGAGTGACACACCCCTTCTCCTATCTCATATACTTATGTTTCATCTTCCTTCCTCTGCTTCAACCACGGCGACTAGCATCGCGGGGTGCTACGGCGAGGATGCTGCGACGCGCGATGCCGGGGGCTACGAGGGTGCACCATCACACTGCAAAGCCTTCGGAGGCGACCAGACCCTGCTGCAACCGGCGCACAAGTTTGTTACGACCATGCACAGCTAGCGATGGTGCGAAGCCTCCGGCGCGGCGACAAAATGATGCAACGATGAACAAGCCGCCGATGGTGCCAAGCCCACCAGCGAAGCGACGGCTGCAAGGTGCACGACACCGGCCGGCGATAGGGAGTCCCTTTTTCCACGCACACACACGTACAAAAGATGGGAACTGGCGATCGGGCAGATCGCAGTGGCTGATTGCATCAGGATTGAACGGCTAGGATGCGATCGTTCTGGGCTAGCACTGCCCTGGCATGGTCTAAATATCATTACAGTTCCAACGAATAATAAACCAAAAATAGGCTTTATGATGTAGGCATGTACGGACGTAACATATGGCATAGATAAATTTTATACTTTTTGGAGAGGTGGCATGGCATTGGCAGCCATGGAACACCCAACGTGGACTCATCCACCCCTGCTGAAACTTTGATGACGGGGCAGCTCCTTTGATTGGGCAACCTGGGCAAGGAGGGCCCCACCCTGCAAAGCAGGGAAGAGATAAACGTAGAATTGTTCTCGTGAGCTGCTTTGCTTTCCGTAGACGCTGCCCGTAGAGCATCTCCAACGGCCGCATAAGATTTTGCGCCCAATAAAAATTATAGCGCGCCCTTGCAGTATTTTTAATGCGTTGGGACCAACATTAATTTAGCAGACACTCAAAACCACGCGCCCAAAAAACACACAGTGTAAACCACTGCATACCACCGGTACCAACGCAGCTCGTCCGCCACCCGCTGTTGCGAGCTGTTCGACTTCGTTCAGCCAGTTGTAAGCCGTACGCAGTGCACTGCTACACGTTGTTCAACACACCTCTTCTTAAGGCTAGCTTCACACTATGCTCGACATCGTTGAGCAGTCAGCACATCACTAACCCTCGATGCTGTTGAAATATATTACCCATCTCCTTTCATCAGTTCAGACTTTTGGACAAGCTGGCTGGAGCATGAATTCAGTATGGTATCCGAGTCAAGAGGTTGAAAATAGCCTAGATGTGAGGAGGAGTGTCGAAATATATTGCTCACCTTCTGCGGCCTACATCGATCTCACATCTAAGGACTAAAATAGCCGCGTCCTGATTATAAGAGGTAACAAGAAAGAAGAAGAAATTAAAGCAGAAAACTATACGGGGGCCTAAACAAGACCATATATGTTCACCAGACTACCACCTTCCTCATTTCTCATATCCATATGTGTTATGCAACTAATAAGAGAACGCCTCTCCTTTTGGCTGCAGAATCAACACATCGCCGGATGAAATTTTCTGCTGCCACCGGTGTAGCCAGGTTCTGGACAATATTGGAATATGCCTTTGCGATTCAGACACATGGTGTCGTGGTATTCTCACGGGGCGCTTGTGAGTCGACAGATGCCACAAGGGCTTAGTGTGAGGGTAAGACTGCTGCTGATAGGACCGGGAGCGGGTACGCGAGTAGCACGCGGTGGTTTACCCAGCTTCGGAGCTCTCCGGAGAGATAATACTCCTACTGCTGCATGTTTGAGTGTATTTATCTGAGGTGTATATCGAGCAGTACAAAGTGTTCCTGGAGCTGTATCTGGGATCAATGCCAAGTGCATCTGATCTGGTATATGCATGCGTACGGCCGGCTCTAGTGGCCATGTATGGCCATGGCTTGTGGCCGTGAGTGGCCTTGTGGCCAAATGAATGTGGCCGTGGGAGTCCATCCCCTGGATGGATGGATGTGTGCCTCCTTTTATAGTGTGAGGCTAGCTTAGCTTGTAAGCTATGTGGTGGTATGGGAGCAAGGCATGATGGGTGTCATCCTTGTCCCCTGGGTCACTTCATAAATAGTGCCAGGGGACAAGTGACACTATACATGATGGCTGAGATGATATGTGAATAGTGCTTGGATACATCCGTCTCGTCGATGTCGGGTCGGGCTGCAGTCGGCAGCCGGCTTGTTGGCGCAGTCGGTCAGCCTGCTGTTGGGGAACGTTGCAGAAAATAAAAAATTTCCTACGGTTTCACCAAGATCCATCTATGAGTTCATCTAGCAACGAGTGATAATAGTGCATCTACATACCTTTGTAGATCGCGAGCGGAAGCGTTCAAGAGAACGGGGTTGAGGGAGTCGTACTCGTCGTGATCCAAATCACCGGAGATCCTAGCGCCGAACGGACGGCACCTCCGCGTTCAACACACGTACGGTCAGCGTGACGTCTCCTCCTTGTTGATCCAGCAAGGGGAAAGGAGAGGTTGATGAAGATCCAGCAGCACGACGGCGTGGTGGTGGATGCAGCAGTCACCGCAGCAGGGCTTCGCCGAGCTTCTGCGAGAGGGAGAGGTGTAGCAGGGGAGAGCGAGGTGCCAAGATGCAGGGTGCGGCTGCCCTCCCTCCCCCACCTTTATATAGGCCCCCAGGGGGGGCGCCGACCCTGGAGATGGGAATCTCCCAAGGGGGCGGCGGCCAGGGGAGTTGGAGTACCCCCCCCCCCAAGGCAAGTGGGGCGCGCCCCCCACCTAGGGTTTCCAACCCTAGGCGCAGGGGGCCCAAGGGGGGGGGGGGCATACCAGCCCACTAGGGGCTGGTTCCCCTCCCACTTCAGCCCACGGGGCCCTCCGGGATAGGTGGCTGTTGGGGAACGTTGCAGAAAATTAAAATTTTTCCTACGGTTTCACCAAGATCCATCTATGAGTTCATCTAGCAACGAGTCATGGGAGAGTGATTGCATCTACATACCACTTGTAGATCGCATGCGAAAGCGTTCAATGGAACGGGGATGATGGAGTCGTACTCGCCGTGATTTAGATCACCGATGACCTAGTGCTGAACGGACAACACCTCCGCGTTCAACACACGTACGGAGCGGATGAAATCTCCTCCTTCTTGATCCAGCAAGGGGGAAGGAGAGGTTGATGATGATCCAGCAGCACGACGGCGTGGTGGTGGATGCAGCAGAACTTCGGTAGGGCTTCGCTAAGCAACTACAGAAGGAGGAGGAGGTGTAACAGAGAGGAGGGAGGCGCCAAGCCTTGAGGGTGCGGCTGCCCCTCCCTTCCCTCCCTTTATATAGGGGCAAGAGAGAGGGGGGGCGCAGCCTTGCCCCTTCCTCCAAGGAAGGGTGCGGCCAAAGGGGGGAGGAGTCCATCCTACCCAAGGCACCTCGGAGGTGCCTTCCCCTTTTAGGACTCTCCCCTCCTCTTGTCTCTTTGGCGCATGGGCCTCTTGGGGCTGGTGCCCTTGGCCCATATAGGCCAAGGCGCACCCCCTACAGCCCATGTGGCCCCCCGGGGCTAGTGGGCCCCTGGTGGACCCCCGGACCCCTTTCGGCACTCCCGGTACAATACCGATAACGCGCGAAACTTTTCCGGCGACCAAAATAAGACTTCCCATATATAAATCTTTACCTCCGGACCATTCCGGAACTCCTCGTGACGTCCGGGATCTCATCCGGGACTTCGAACAACTTTCGGTTTGCTGCATACTCATATTCATACAACCCTAGCGTCACTGAACCTTAAGTGTGTAGACCCTACGGGTTCGGGAGACATGCAGACATGACCGAGACGGCTCTCGGGCAATAACCAACAGCGGGATCTGGATACCCATGTTGGCTCCCACATGCTCCTCGATGATCTCATCGGTTGAACCACGATGTCGAGGATTCAAACAACCTCGTATACAATTCCCTTTGTCAATCAGTATTTTACTTGCCCGAGACTCGATCGTCGGTATCCCAATACCTCGTTCAATCTCGTTACCGGCAAGTCACTTTACTCGTACCGTAATGCATGATCCCGTGACCAAACACTTGGTCACTTTGAGCTCATTATGATGATGCACTACCGAGTGGGCCCAGTGATACCTCTCCGTCATACGGAGTGACAAATCCCAGTCTCGATCTGTGTCAACCCAACAGACACTTTCGAAGATACCTGTAATGCACCTTTATAGTCACCCAGTTAGGTTGTGACGTTTGGTACACCCAAAGCACTCCTACGGTATCCGTGAGTTACACGATCTCATGGTCTAAGGAAGAGATACTTGACATTATAAAAGCTCTAGCAAAACGAACTACACGATCTTGTGCTATGCTTAGGATTGGGTCTTGTCCATCACATCATTCTCCTAATGATGTGATCCCGTTATCAACGACATCCAATGTCCATAGTCAAGAAACCATGACTATCTGTTGATCAATGAGCTAGTCAACTAGAGGCTCACTAGGGACATATTGTGGTCTATGTATTCACACGCGTATTACGATTTCCGGATAATACAATTATAGCATGAATAAAAGACAATTATCATGAACAAGGAAATATAATAATAATACTTTTATTATTGCCTCTAGGGCATATTTCCAACAGTCTCCCACTTGCACTAGAGTCAATAATCTAGTTACATTGCGATGAATCGCACACCCATAGAGTTCTGGTGTTGATCATGTTTTGCTCAAGGAAGAGGTTTAGTCAACGGATTTGCGACATTCAGATCCGTATGCACTTTGCATATTTCTATGTCCCCATCTTGAACATTTTCACGAATGGAGTTGAAGCGACGCTTGATGTGCCTGGTCTTTTTGTGAAACCTGGGCTCCTTGGCAAGTGCAATAGCTCCAGTGTTGTCACAGAAGAGTTTGATCGGCTCCGACGCATTGGGTATGACTCCTAGGTCGGTGATGAACTCCTTCACCCAAATTGCTTCATGCGCTACCTCCGAGGCTACCATGTACTCCGCTTCACATGTAGATCCCGCCACGACGCTCTGCTTGCAGCTGCACCAGCTTACTGCTCCACCATTCAACATATACACGTATCCGGTTTGTGACTTTGAGTCATCCAGATCTGCGTCGAAGCTAGCGTCGATGCAACCCTTTACGACGAGCTCTTAGTCACCTCCATAAACGAGAAACATGTCCTTTGTCCTTTTCAGGTACTTCAGGATATTCTTGACCGCTATCCAGTGTTCCTTGCCGGGATTACTTTGGTACCTACCTACCTGTTGGGGAACGTAGTAATTTCAAAAAATTTCCTACGCACATGCAAGATCATGGTGATGGCATAACAACGAGAAGGGAGAGTGTTGTCCACGTACCCTCGTAGACCGTAAGCGGAAGCGTTATGACAACGCGGTTGATGTAGTCGTACGTCTTCACGATCCGACCGATCTAAGTACCGAACGTACGGCACCTCCGAGTTCAGCACACGTTCAGCTCGATGACGATCCCCGGGCTCCGATCCAGCAAAGCTTCGGGGATGAGTTCCGTCAGCACGACGGCGTGGTGACGATGATGATGTTCTACCGGCGCAGGGCTTCACCTAAACTCCGCGACGATATGACCGAGGTGGAATATGGTGGAGGGGGGCACCGCACACGGCTAAGGAACGATCCGTAGATCAACTTGTGTGTCATGGGGTGCCCCCTTTCCCCCGTATATAAAGGAGCAAGGGAGGAGGAGGCCGGCCCTAGGAGGAGGGCGCGCCAAGGGGAGTGCTACTTGTTGGGGAACGTAGTAATTTCAAAATTTTCCTACGCACACGCAAGATCATGGTGATGCATAGCAACGAGAGGGGAGAGTGTTTGTCCATGTACCCTCGTAGACCGTAAGCGGAAGCGTTATGACAACGCGGTTGATGTAGTCGTACGTCTTCACGATCCGACCGATCCAAGTACCGAACGTACGGCACCTCCGAGTTCAGCACACGTTCGGCTCGATGACGATCCCCGGGCTCCGATCCAGCAAAGCTTCGGGGATGAGTTCCGTCAGCACGACAGCGTGGTGACGATGATGATGTTCTACCGGCGCAGGGCTTCGCCTAAACTCCGCGACAATATGACCGAGGTGGAATATGGTGGAGGGGGGCACCGCACACGGCTAAGGAACGATCCGTAGATCAACTTGGGTGTCCATGGGGTGCCCCCTACCCCCGTATATAAAGGAGGGAGGGGGGAGGTCGGCCGGCCCTTGTTGGGCGCGCCAGGAGGAGGAGTCCTCCTCCTAGTAGGAGTAGGACTCATCCTTTCCTGCTCCTACTAGGAGGGGAACGAAGGGGGAGAGGAGGGGAAGGAAAGAGGGGGGTGCCGCCCCCCTCCTAGTCCAATTCGGACCAGAGGGAGAGGGGGCGCGCGGCCCTTCCTGGCCGCCCCTCTCTCTTTCCACCAAGGCCCATGTGGCCCATTAACTCTCCGTGGGGGTTTCCGGTAACCCTCCGGCACTCCGGTTTTCTCCGAAATCACCCGGAACACTTCCAGTGTCCGAATATAGTCGTCCAATATATCAATCTTTATGTCTTGACCATTTTGAGACTCCTTGTCATGTCCGTGATCACATCCGGGACTCCGAACAAACTTCGGTACATCAAACTTGTAAACTCATAATAAAATTGTCATCGTAATGTTAAGCGTGCGGACCCTACGGGTTCGAGAACTATGTAGACATGACCTAGAACTATTCTCGGTCAATAACCAATAGCGGAACCTGGATGCCCATATTGGTTCCTACATATTCTACGAAGATCTTTATCGGTCAAACCGCATAACAACATACGTAGTTCCCTTTGCCATCGGTATGTTACTTGCCCGAGATTTGATCGTCGGTATCCAATACCTAGTTCAATCTCGTTACCGGCAAGTCTCTTTACTCGTTCTGTAACACATCATCTTATAACTAACTCATTAGTTACAATGCTTGCAAGGCTTAGGTGATGATTATTACCGAGAGGGCCCAGAGATACCTCTCCGACAATCGGAGTGACAAAACCTAATCTCGAATTATGCCAACCCAACATGTACCTTCGGAAACACCTGTAGAGCACCTTTATAATCACCCAGTTACGTTGTGACGTTTGGTAGCACACAAAGTGTTCTTCCGGTAAACGGGAGTTGCACAATCTCATAGTTGCACGAACTTTGTATAAGTCATGAAGAAAGCAATAGCAACATACTAAACGATCAAGTGCTAGGCTAACGGAATGGGTCATGTCAATCACATCATTATCCTAATGATGTGATCCCATTAATCAAATGACAACACATGTCTATGGTTAGGAAACATAACCATCTTTGATTAATGAGCTAGTCAAGTAGAGGCATACTAGTGACTTTATGTTTGTCTATGTATTCACACGTGTATCATGTTTCCGGTTAATACAATTCTAGCATGAATAATAAACATTTATCATGATATGAGGAAATAAATAATAACTTTATTATTGCCTCTAGGGCATATTTCCTTCAGTCTCCCACTTGCACTAGAGTCAATTAGTTCACATCGCTATGTGATTAAACACCAATATTCACATCTGTATGTGATTAATACCCATAGTTCACATCGTCATGTGATCAACACCCATAGGGTTTACTAGAGTCAATAATCTAGTTCACATCGCTATGTGATTAAGACCCAAAGAGTACTAAGGTATGATCATGTTTTGCTCGTGAGAGAAGTTTAGTCAACGGGTTTGTCATATTACAGATCCGTATGTATCTTGCAAATCTCTATGTCTCCAATGCTTTGCACGGAGCTACTCTAGCTAATTGCTCCCATTTTCAATATGTATCCAGATTGAGACTTAGAGTCATCTGGATCGGTGTAAAAGTTTGCACCATTGTAACTTTTTACGACGGGCTCTTTTATCACCTCCATAATCGAGAAACATCTCCTTAGTCCTCACTAAGGATATTCTTGACCGCTGTCCAGTGATCTACTATTAGATCACTATTGTACTCCCTTGCCAAACCAGAACAAGGTATACAATAGGTCTGGTACATAGCATAGCATACTTTATAGAACCTATGACTGAGGCATAGGGAATGACTTTCATTCTCTTTTCTATTTTCTGCCGTGGTCGGGATTTGAGTCTTTACTCAATGTCACACCTTTGCAACACAGGCAAGAACTTTTTCTTTGACTGTTCCATTTTGAACTACTTCAAAATCTTGACAAGGTATGTACTTATTGAAAAAACTTATCAAGCGTCTTGATCTATCTCAATAGATCTTGATGCTCAATATGTAAGTAGCTTTACTGAGGTCTTTCTTTTTAAAAGAACTCCTTTCAAACACTCCTTTATGCTTTCCAGAAAAATTCTACATCATTTCTGATCAACAATATGTTACTCACATATATTTATTAGAAAGGCGGTAGTGCTCACACTCACTTTATTGTAAATACAGGCTTCACCGCAAGTCGGTATAAAACTATATGCTTTGATCACACTATCAAAGCGTTTATTCCAACTCCGAGATGCTTGCACCAGTCCATAAATGGAACGCTGGAGCTTCCACACTTTGTTAGCACCTTTTGGATCTACAAAACCTTCTGGCTGCATCATATACAACTCTTCTTTCAGAAATCCATTCAAGAATGCAGTTTTGACATCTATTTGCCAAATTTCATAATTATGAAATGAAGCAATAGCTAACATGATTCGGACAGACTTAAGCATCGCTATGGGTGAGAAAGTCTCATCGTAGTCAACTCCTTGAACTTGTCGAAAACCTTTCGTAACAAGTCGAGCTTTATAGACAGTTACATTAGCATCAGCGTCAGTCTTCTTCTTAAAGATCCATTTATTCTCAATTGCTTGCCGATCATCGGGCAAGTCAACCAAAGTCCATACTTTGTTTTCATACATGGATCCCATCTCAGATTTCATGGCCTCTAGCCATTTTGCGGAATCTGGGCTCATCATCGCTTCCTCATAGTTTTTAGGTTCATCATGGTCAAGCAACATGACTTCCAGAATTGGATTACCGTACCACTCTAGTGCGGATCTTACTCTGGTAGACCTATGAGGTTCAGTAGAAACTTGATCTGAAGTTTCATGATCAATATCATTAGCTTCCTCACTAATTGGTGTAGTAATCACTTAAACTGATTTCTGTGATGAACTACTTTCCAATAAGGGAGAAGGTACAATTACCTCATCAAGTTCTACTTTCCTCCCACTCACTTCTTTCGAGAGAAACTTCTTCTCTAGAAAGGATCCATCTTAGCAACGAATAACTTGCCTTCAGATCTGTGATAGAAGGTGTACCCAATAGTTACCTTTGGGTATTCTATGAAGACGCACTTCTCCGATTTGGGTTCGAGCTTATCAGATTGAAAACCTTTTTTTCATATAAGCATCGCAACTCCAAGCTTTAAGAAACGACAGCTTAGGTTTACTGCTAAACCATAGTTCATACGGTGTCGTCTCAATGGATTTAGATGTTGCCCTATTAAACGTGAATGCAGCTGTCTCTAATGCATAACCCCAAAACGATAGTGGTAAATCGATAAGAGACATCATAGATCGCACCATATCTAGTAAAGTATGGTTACGACGTTCGGACACACCATAACGTTGTGGTGTTCCAGGTGGCGTGAGCTGTGAAACTATTCCACATTGTTTTAATTGAAGACCAAACTCGTAACTCAAATATTCGTCTCCGCGATCAGATCGTAGAAACTTTATTTTCTTGTTAAGATGATTTTTCCACTTCACTCTGAAATTCTTTGAACTTTTCAATTATTTCAGACTTATGTTTCATCAAGTAGATATACCCATATCTGCTCAAATCATTTTGTGAAGGTCAGAAAATAACGATACTTGCCACGAGCATAAACACTCATTGGATCGCATACATCGGTATGTATTATTTCCAATAAGTCAGTAGCTTGTTCCATTGTTTCGGAGAACGGAGTTTTAGTCATCTTGCCCAAAAAGGCACGGTTCACAAGCATCAAATGATTCATAACCAAGTGATTCCGAAAATCCATCTTTATGGAGTTTCTTCATGCGCTTTACACCGATATGACCCAAACGGCAGTGCCACAAATAAGTTGCACTATCATTATCAACTTTGCATCTTTGGCATCAATATTATGAATATGTGTATTACTACGATCGAGATCCAACAAACTATTTTCATTGGGTGTATGACCATCGAAGGTTTTATTCATGTAAATAGAACAACAATTATTATTTGACTTTAAATGAATAACCGTATCGCAATAAACATGATCAAATCATATTCATGCTCAACGCAAACACCAAATAACATTTATTTAGGTTTAACACTAATCCCGAAAGTATAGGGAGTGTGCGATGATGATCATATCAATCTTGGAACCACTTCCAATACACATCGTCACTTCACCCTCAACTAGTCTCTGTTTATTCTGTAACTCCTGTTTCGAGTTACTAATTTTTAGCAACCGAATAAGTATCAAATACTCAGGGGCTACTATAAACACTAGTAAGGTACACATCAATAACATGTATATCAAATATACCCTTGTTCACTTTGCCATCCTTCTTATCCACCAAATATTCAGGGCATTTCCACTTCCAGTGACCATTTCCTTTGCAGTATAATCATTCAGTTTCAGGCTTTGGTCCAGCTTTGGGCTTCTTCGCGGGAGTGACAACTTGCTTGTCATTCTACTTGAAGTTCCCCTTTCTTGAAACTAGTGATCTTGTCAACCATCAACACTTGATGCTCTTTCTTGATTTCTACCTTCGTTGATTTCAACATCACGAAGAGCTCGGGAATCGTTTTCGTCATCCCTTGCATACTATAGTTCATCACAAAGTTCTACTAACTTGGTGATGGTGACTAGAGAATTCTGTCAATCAGTATCTTATCTGGAAGATTAACTCCCACTTGATTCAAGTGATTGAAGTACCCAGACAATCTGAGCACATGCTCACTAGTTGAGCGATTCTCCTCCATCTTTTAGCTATAGAACTTGTTGGAGACCTCATATCTCTCAACTCGGGTATTTGCTGGAAATATTAACTTCAACTCTTGGAACATCTCATATGGTCCATGACATTCAAAACGTCTTTGAAGTCCCGATTCTAAGCCGTTAAGCATGGTGCACTAAACTATCAAGTAGTCATCACACTGAGCTAGCCAAACGTTCATAACGTCTGCATCTGCTCCTGCAATAGGTCTGTCACCTAGCAGTGCATTAAGGACATAATTCTTCTGTGCAGCAATGAGGATAAACCTCAGATCACGGATCCAATCCACATCATTGCTACTAACATCTTTCAACACAGTTTTCTCTAGGAACATATCAAAATAAACATATGAAAGCAACAACGCAAGCTATTGATCTACAACATAATTTGCAAAATACTACCTAGACTAAGTTCATGATAAATTAAAGTTCAATTAATCATATTACTTAAGAACTCCCACTTAGATAGACATCTCTCTAGTCATCTAAGTGATCACGTGATCCAAATCAACTAAACCATAACCGATCATCACGTGAGATGGAGTAGTTTTCAATGGTGAACATCACTATGTTGATCATATCTACTATATGATTCACGCTGGACCTTTCGGTCTCCGTGTTCCGAGGCCATATCTGCATATGCTAGGCCTCGTCAAGTTTAACCTAAGTATTCTGCGTGTGCAAAACTGTCTTGCACCCGTTGTAGATGGACGTAGAGCTTATCACACCCGATCATCACGTGGTGTCTGGGCACGACGAACTTTGGCAACGGTGCATACTCAGGGAGAACACTTCTTGATAATTTTTAGTGAGAGATCATCTTAAAATGCTACCGTCAATCAAAGCAAGATAAGATGCATAAAGGATAAACATCACATGCAATCAATATAAGTGATATGATATGGCCATCATCATCTTGTGCTTGTGATCTCCATCTTCGAAGCACCGTCGTGATCACCATCATCACCGGCGCGACACCTTGATCTCCATCGTAGCATCGTTGTCGTTTACACCATCTATTGCTTCTACGACTATCGCTACCGCTTAGTGATAAAGTAAAGCAATTACAGGGCGTTTGCATTTCATACAATAAAGCGACAACCATATGGCTCCTGCCAGTTGCCGATAACTTCGGTTACAAAACATGATCATCTCATACAATAAAATATAGCATCACGTCTTGACCATATCACATCACAACATGCCCTGCAAAAACAAGTTAGACGTCCTCTACTTTGTTGTTGCAAGTTTTATGTGGCTGCTACGGGCTTAGCAAGAACCGTTCTTACCTACGCATCAAAACCACAATGATAGTTTGTCAAGTTGGTGTTGTTTTAACCTTCGCAAGGACCGGGCGTAGCCACACTCGGTTCAACTAAAGTGAGAGAGACAAACACCCGCCAGTGACCTTTAAGCACGAATGCTCGTAACGGTGAAACCAGTCTCGCGTAAGTGTACGCGTAATGTCGGTCCGGGCCGCTTCATCTCACAATACCGCTGAACCAAAGTATGACATGCTGGTAAGCAGTATGACTTATATCGCCCACAACTCACTTGTGTTCTACTCGTGCATATGACATCTACGCATAAAACCTGGCTCGGATGCCACTGTTGGGGAACGTATTAATTTCAAAATTTTCCAACGCACACGCAAGATCATGGTGATGCATAGCAACAAGAGGGGAGAGTGTTCGTCCACGTACCCTCGTAGACCGTAAGAGGAAGCGTTATGACAACGCGGTTGATGTAGTCGTACGTCTTCACGATCCGACCGATCCAAGTACCGAACGTACGGCACCTCCGAGTTCAGCACACGTTCAGCTCGATGACGATCCCCGGGCTCCGATCGAGCAAAGCCTCGGGGATGAGTTCCGTCAGCACGACGGCGTGGTGACGATGATGATGTTCTACCGGCGCAGGGCTTCGCCTAAACTCCGCGACGACATGACCGAGGTGGAATATGGTGGAGGGGGGCACCGCACATGGCTAAGGAACGATCCGTAGATCAACTTGTGTGTCCATGGGGTGCCCCCTGCCCCCGTATATAAAGGAGGGAGGGGGGAGGCCGGCGGCCCTTGTTGGGCGCGCCAGGAGGAGGAGTCCTCCTCCTAGTAGGAGTAGGACTCATCCTTTCCTACTCCTACTAGGAGGGGAAGGGAGGGGGAGAGGAGGGGAAGGAAAGAGGGGGGCACCGCCCCCCCTCCTAGTCCAATTCGGACCAGAGGGAGAGGGGGCGCGCGGCCCTTCCTGGCCGCCCCTCTCTCTTTCCACCAAGGCCCATGTGGCCCATTAACTCTCCGGGGGGGTTTCCGATAACCCTCCGGCACTCCGGTTTTCTCCGAAATCACCCGGAACACTTTCGGTGTCCGAATATAGTCGTCCAATATATCAATCTTTATGTCTCGACCATTTCGAGACTCCTCGTCATGTCCGTGATCACCTCCGGGACTCGGAACAAACTTCGGTACATCAAAACTTGTAAACTCATAATAAAACTGTCATCGTAACGTTAAGCGTGCGGACCCTACGGGTTCGAGAACTATGTAGACATGACCTAGAACTATTCTCGGTCAATAACCAATAGCGGAACCTGGATGCCCATATTGGTTCCTACATATTCTATGAAGATCTTTATCGGTCAAACCGCATAACAACATACGTTGTTCCCTTTGCCATCGGTATGTTACTTGCCCGAGATTTGATCGTCGGTATCCAATACCTAGTTCAATCTCGTTACCGGCAAGTCTCTTTACTCGTTCTGTAACACATCATCTTATAACTAACTCATTAGTTACAATGCTTGCAAGGCTTAGGTGATGAGTATTACCGAGAGGGCCCAGAGATACCTCTCCGACAATCGGAGTGACAAAACCTAATCTCGAATTATGCCAACCCAAGATGTACCTTCGGAAACACCTGTAGAGCACCTTTATAATCACCCAGTTACGTTGTGACGTTTGGTAGCACACAAAGTGTTCTTCCGGTAAACGGGAGTTGCACAATCTCATAGTTGCAGGAACTTTGTATAAGTCATGAAGAAAGCAATAGCAACATACTAAACGATCAAGTGCTAGGCTAACGGAATGGGTCATGTCAATCACATCATTCTCCTAATGATGTGATCCCATTAATAAAATGACAACACATGTCTATGGTTAGGAAACATAACCATCTTTGATTAATGAGCTAGTCAAGTAGAGGCATACTAGTGACTTTATGTTTGTCTATGTATTCACACGTGTATCATATTTCCGGTTAATACAATTCTAGCATGAATAATAAACATTTATCATGATATGAGGAAATAAATAATAACTTTATTATTGCCTCTAGGGCATATTTCCTTGACTACTCCCACCGGGAGTAGGACTCCTTCTTTCCTAGTCCAACTAGGAGAAGGGGGGGAAAGGAGGGAAGTGGAGAAGGAAGGGAGAGGGGGCCGCGCCCCAAACCCTTTGTCCAATTCGGACTGGGCTTGGGAGGGGCGCGCGCCACCTCCTGGCTCCTTCCCACTAAGGCCCATTAAGGCCCAATACTCTTCCCCGTATTCTTGTAACTCCCCGGTACTCCGAAAAATACCCGAATCACTCGGAACCTTTCCGAACTCCGAATATAGTCGTCCAATATATCGATCTTTACGTCTCGACCATTTCAAGACTCCTCGTCATGTCCCCGATCTCATCCGGGACTGCGAACTCCTTCGGTACATCAAAACTCATAAACTCATAATAAAACTGTCATCGAAACCTTAAGCGTGCGGACCCTACGGGTTCGAGAACTATGTAGACATGACCTAGAACTATTCTCGGTCAATAACCAATAGCGGAAACTAGATGCCCATATTGGCTCCTACATATTCTACGAAGATCTCTATCGGTCAAACCGCATAACAACATACGTTGTTCCCTTTGTCATCGGTATGTTACTTGCCCGAGATTTGATCGTCGGTATCCAATACCTAGTTCAATCTCGTTACCGGCAAGTCTCTTTACTCATTACGTAATGCATCATCCTGTAACCAACTCATTGGTCACATTGCTTGCAAGGCTTATAGTGATGTGCATTACCGAGAGGGCCCAGAGATACCTCTCCGACAATCGGAGTGACAAAACCTAATCTCGAAATACGCCAACCCAACATGTACCTTTGGAGACACCTGTAGTACTCCTTTATAATCACCCAGTTACGTTGTGACGTTTGGTAGCACCCAAAGTTTTCCTCCGGTAAAGGGGAGTTGCATAATCTCATAGTTACAGGAACATGTATAAGTCATGAAGAAAGCAATAACAACATACTAAACAATCAAGTGCTAGGCTAACGGAATGGGTCAAGTCAATCACATCATTCTCCTAATGACGTGATCCCGTTAATCAAATGACAACCCATGTCTATGGTTAGGAAACATAACCATCTTTGATTAACGAGCTAGTCAAGTAGAGGCATACTAGTGACACTATGTTTGTCTATGTATTCACACATGTATTATGTTTCCGGTTAATACAATTCTAGCATGAATAATAAACATTTATCATGAAATAAGGAAATAAATAATAACTTTATTATTGCCTCTATGGCATATTTCCTTCAGTCTCCCACTTGCACTAGAGTCAATAATCTAGTTCACATCACCATGTGATCTAACACCAATATTCATATCTGTATATGATTAACACCCATAGTTCACATCATCATGTGATCAACACCCAAAGGGTTTACTAGAGTCAATAATCTAGTTCACATTGCTATGTGATTAACACCCAAAAGAGTACTAAGGTATGATCATGTTTTGCTCGTGAGAGAAGCTTAGCCAACGGGTCTGTCATATTCAGAGCCGTATGTATTTCGCAAATATTCTATGTCCACAATGCTCTGCACGGAGCTACTCTAGCTAATTGCTCCCACTTTCAATATGTATCCAGATTGAGACTTTGAGTCATCTGGATTGGTGTAAAAGCTTGCATCGTTGTAACTTAAACGACGGGCACTTTTATCACCTCCATAATCGAGAAACATCTCCTTAGTCCTCACTAAGGATATTCTTGACCCATGTCCAGTGATCTACTTATTAGATCAAAACTGTATTCCTTTGCCAAACACAGAGCAAGGTATACAATAGGTCTGGTTCACAGCATAGCATACTTTATAGAATCTATGACTGAGGCATAGGGAATGACTTTTCATTCTCTTTCTACTTTCTGCAATGGTCGGGTGTTGAGTCTTACTCAACTTCACACCTTGTAACACAGGCAAGAACTCCTTCTTTGACTGTTCCATTTTGAACTATTTCAAAAATTTATCAAGGTATGTTGTCAGGACCCCGACTCGATGTCACATCGATCTAGCCGGTAACACCTCATATCACTTTGCGGCCTCACGCACGGTATCCCCACGGGTGTCGCCTTACCTTTGCCCGGGACCGTTTGCGCCTTTTGGCTCACGTATATGATAGTGTCGCTAGCATCCATATGATAAAGAGCCCGGGCTGACATGACTAGTCGTAAACCCAAAGTGGCACAGACTTACAGGGACAGGCATCCATGACCCAGCTTCGAACGTGTCGGTCATCAGCAAGTGGGTCCGGGCTGTAGCACTGGGCTAGCAGGACTCCGGTAAACCGGGCTGTAGCGGGCTAACAGGACTCCGGTACTCAAAGCGTGACATTTCCCCGAAGGGACAGACACAGGAACGAAGAAGGACACATGCCGGCCAGCCTAAGTGTTCCAGAGCAGTAGCAAGCTACCATGGCTCAGTGGTAACACTAGGAGACATTTCCCGGTAAGAGAGGCTACTAAAGATAAACAACTAGATAGTCAGATCCCACACATACCAAGCATTTCAATCATACACACAATATGCTCGATATGTGCAAATACAACGAAGCATCACAACATGACTCTACGACACAAGTACTTTATTTAAGGCTCAGGGAGCCATCCATAACGTACACGAAGGTACGGGTCTCACGACCCAACATACAAGTAATACAGTCATACAAACCAGCAGCGGAAGTAACTTGTCTGAGTATAGACAACTAGTAAAATAAAAGAGGCTTGGGAAGCCTAGCTATACTACAAGGTCCTTCACAAGCTCAGGGTCACCACCTGGGTCTTTAGCCTACTCGTTGATGTCAACGTCTACATAGAACCCATCAGAAGGGGTTGCAGCGTCTTCTGTAAAAATGTAGATTATAGCAACATGAGTACAAAGGTACTCAGCAAGACTTACATCAGATCCTACATACATGCTTAGTATCAAGAAGGGTTGGTGGAGTTATTGCAGCAAGCCAGCTTTGACTCTTGGCTAGGCTATCCTACGATACTCCAACTTGAAATGGTTTTGCGCACACGAGTCCACTACTCACCAATTCAATACACTACCGAGGATCCGCCTCCGTCTTCCTACGGAAGAGCCATCCTCGGCACTCACTCTTATCTTGAGGCTTTTAGTAGTTTCCATTTATTTGTCTATGAACTGTATAGGCAACCAAGTAGTCCTTTACCGCGGACGCGGCTATTCGAATAGATCATGTTAACCCTGCAGGGGTGTACTTCTTCATACATGTTTCCACCACTTAGCGTCTGCACACGACATGTGCTCGGCAGACTTCAAGCGAAAGCCGACGTGGGTGTAGACCACGACCTACCTAAACACTTAAGCCTCTAGTCCAGGTTTATCGCCTATTCAGGTTCCATCCGCAGGGAGTCCGGCCGAGGTTTCCCATACGGCCCCGAACGATGTGAACAGGGTTCTCGAGATACCTAACGGGTATTCGGTACACCCGGCCACGTACCTACCGCATCACAGCCCACCCCTACGGTCAGCGCTGTCCACGGCCTCCAGTAGGCTACAAACACCAGAAACTACTTGCAACTCCTGGACAGAGAGCTAGGGTGAATAAGAAGTCGAGCGGGGTCATATTTCAGGGCCCAATGCATGGTAGTAGCTATATCTTAAATCACACATACAGATCTCAGTGCTTAAGGTCGGCTTCAATGAAACAACCCACCATGTACTCCTACATGGCCTCTCATCGATACCTTTACCAAATCGTGTTCACCACACCACTCTCATTACCGACATAATCATTTCACTCTAGCCCATCACCCAGATGAACCAGACCTGACACGACTCTAAGCATAGCAGGCATAGCAAGGTAGGAACAACACATACATATGGCTCAATCAACTCCTACACATGCTAGTGGGTTTCATCTAGTTACTGTGGCAATGACAGGTCATGCAGAGGAAATGGGTTCAACTACCGTAGCACACAGCAGTTTGAATCGTGTTGTCTTAATGCAGTAAAAGAGAGCAGGAGCGAGAACATGGGATTGTATCGATATGATCAAATGGTTGGTTGCTTGCCTGATGGTTCGATGCACGGATACGGTTCTTCGTTAGGGTAGTCACGGTACTCCTCGGGGACAGATCCTGTCGTAAAGGATAACGATACACAGGCATCACCAAACAATGTGCAACAATATGATGCATGCATGAAACATGGCAATATGAGTGTGTTGGGCTAATGCAACTAAAGCTACCAACGCTGTCAGGACCCCGACTCGATGTCACATCGATCTAGCTGGTAACACCTCATATCACTTTGCGGCCTCACGCACGGTATCCCCACGGGTGTCGTCTTACCTTTTCCCGGGACCGTTTGCGCCTTTTGGCTCGCGTATATGAAAGTGTCGCTAGCATCCATATGATAAAGAGCCCGGGCTGACATGACTAGTCGTAAACCCAAAGTGGCACAGACTTACAGGGACAGGCATCCATGACCCAGCTTCGAACGTGTCGGTCATCAGCAAGTGGGTCCGGGCTGTAGCACTGGGCTAACAGGACTCCGGTAAACCGGGCTGTAGCGGGCTAACAGGACTCCGGTACTCAAAGCGTGACATTTCCCCGAAGGGACAGACACAGGAACGAAGAAGGACACATGCCGGCCAGCCTAAGTGTTCCAGAGCAGTAGCAAGCTACCATGGCTCAGCGGTAACACTAGGAGACATTTCCCGGTAAGAGAGGCTACTAAAGATAAACAACTAGATAGTCAGATCCCACACATACCAAGCATTTCAATCATACACACAATATGCTCGATATGTGCAAATACAACGAAGCAATCACAACATGACTCTACGACACAAGTACTTTATTTAAGGCTCAGGGAGCCATACATAACATACACAAAGGTACGGGTCTCACGACCCAACATACAAGTCATACAGTCATACAAACCAGCAGCGGAAGTAACTTGTCTGAGTACAGACAACTAGTAAAATAAAGGAGGCTTGGAAAGCCTAGCTATACTATGTGGTCCTTCACAAGCTCAGGGTCACCACCTGGGTCTTTAGCCTACTCGTTGATGTCAACGTCTACATAGAACCCATCAGAAGGGGTTGCAGCGTCTTCTGTAAAAATGTAGATTATAGCAACATGAGTACAAGGGTACTCAGCAAGTCTTACATCAGATCCTACATACATGCATGTTATCAAGAAGGGTTGGTGGAGTTATTGCAGCAAGCCAGCTTTGACTCTTGGCTAGGCTATCCTACGATACTCCAACTTGAAATGGTTTTGCGCACACGAGTCCACTACTCACCACTTCAATACACCACCGAGGATCCACCTCCGTCTTCCTACGGAAGAGCCATCCTCGGCACTCACTCTTATCTTGAGGCTTTTAGTAGTTTCCATTTACTTGTCTATGAACTGTATAGGCAACCAAGTAGTCCTTTACCGCGGACGCGGCTATTCGAATAGATCACGTTAACCCTGCAGGGGTGTACTTCTTCATACACGCTCTCACCACTTATCGTCGTTTACACGACATGTACTCGGCAACCTTCAAGCGGAAGCCCAACGTGGGTGTCGGCCACGACCTACCTAATCACCTAAGCCTCCAGTCCAGGTTTATCGCCTATTCAGGTTCCATCCGCAGGGAGTCCGGCCGAGGTTTCCCATACGGCCCCGAACGATGTGAACAGGGTTCCCGAGATACCTAACGGGTATTCGGTACACCCGGCCACGTACCTACCGCATCACAGCCCACCCCTACGGTCAGCGCTGTCCACGGCCTCCAGTAGGCTACAAACACCAGAAACTACTTGCAACTCCTGGACGGAGAGCTAGGGTGAATAAGAAGCCGAGAGGGTCCATTGGTTTCGGGGCCAATGCATGGTAGTAGCTGATTCTTAAATCACACATACAGATCTCAGTGCTTAAGGCCGGCTTCAATGAAACAACCCACCATGTACTCCTACATGGCCTCTCATCGATACCTTTACCAAATCGTGTTCACCACACCACTCTCAATACTGACATAACATTTCACTCTAGCCCATCACCCAGATGAACCAGACCTGACACGACTCTAAGCATAGCAGGCATAGCAAGGTAGGAACAACACATACATATGGCTCAATCAACTCCTACACATGCTAGTGGGTTTCATCTAGTTACTGTGGCAATGACAGGTCATGCAGAGGAAATGGGTTCAACTACCGTAGCACACAGCAGTTTGGAACGCGTTGTCTTAATGCAGTAAAAGAGAGCAGGAGCGAGAACATGGGATTGTATCGATATGATCAATGGCTGGTTGCTTGCCTGATGGTTCGATGCACGGATACGGTTCTTCGTTAGGGTAATCACGGTACTCCTCAGAGGCAGAACCTGTCGCAAAGGACATCGATACACAGCATCACAAACAATGTGCAACAATATGATGCATGCATGAAACATGGCAATATGAGTGTGTTGGGCTAATGCAACTAAAACCAGAAGGGTTTGAACAAATTTGAATCAAGGATTCAAATTTCAAATTCAAATATGGCCTTTTAAAGTGCTTTTCCTTGTTCTGCTTGAAACATCAATTTAACTTGTTTGATCATGCATGAAAATAGTACAGATGGATAGATTGGATTTTTCTGATCATTTTTCATATATAATTTGTCCAATTTGGAGTTACAGAATAAAAGTTATGAATTTTTGAAGTTTAAATATTATTCTGGAATTTCCTGATTTAAATTAAATCCAGAAATTATAATTATTGCGCCAGCATGACGTCAGCATGACGTCAGTGGTCAACTGCGGCTGTCTGGGGTCAAACCTGACGTGTGGGGGCCACACGTCAGTGACAGGGGGGTTTAACAGGGTTAAATTAATCCTAATTAGGGATTAGTGGCGCTGGGGCCCACTGGTCAGTGTCAGGGGGTTAACTAACAGTGGTTAGCGCTAATCCTAATTAGCTACAGGGCTGGGCCCACCTGTCAGGGACTCAGGGGGTCCTGCCGTGGTCAAAGTGGGTCAAACCCACCGGCGACGTGACGCCGGCGAGGCCCGAGACGGCGGCGCGATGCGGGATCGCGCTACAGGGCACGGGCGAGGCCGTTCTTGGGCTCGTTGGAGAGCTCTTGCTCCCGCGCGTCGAACGGTGGTGGTGGCCGAGCCTGGGGTGGCCGGTATCGTCGACGGCGAGCTCGTGAGCGGCGGCCGGAGTTCGGGTGCGGTCGGAGTCGGCGTTGCAGGGTGTTTGGGGAGGCGTTGGTGCGTGCTGCGTGCTCCTAGTGAGGCGTGGAGCACGATAGTGTGCTCGGTTGGGCGCTACGGTGACCGTGGCCACGACGGCGACATCGCCGGCGGCGTGGAGCTCTCGGCCAAGGTGGGGCTAAGGCCTAGAGGTCGAAAGAGACCAGGAGAGAAGGGGGAAACGACTCGGGGGCTCACCGCGGTTGCAGTGGGCGTCGAAGCGGGCTCGGAGACGCGCTGGAGACGGCGAATTCGACGGCGATGATGGTCGGAGCCCGAAGAGGGGAACGGCGACGTGGCGGCGATGCAGGGCTTCCGGAGGCCCGTGGAGCGGTGGGGAGGAAGAGGGGGTTGTGGCGGAGCTTCTGAGCTAGTCGGGGGAGCGAGGGGTGGCCGGAGACGGCTGCTATGGCGAACGGCGGCGACGGTGGTGTTCGGCTGTGTGAGAGAGAGAGCGAGGGAGAGGAGGGAAGAGCCGAGGGCGAGTGAGAGAGAGCAGGGGGGAGGCGTGGCGTCGTCCAGGGGCATCGAGGCGAGGAGGGGAGGGCAGGCAGGCAGGGAGAGAGGTGGCGTGGCGCGGTGGCGCGCGCGCGCGCCGGCCACACTCCCCTCCCTCTGTCGGGACGAAGACGACAGAGGAGGGAGACGGGCTGGGCCGCCTGCTGGCTGGGCCGGCCAGCTGGATGGGCTGCACAGGGAGGAGCCCAGGTAAGCTTCTCCCTTTTATTTTTTTTTTCTGTTTTCTAATTTCTGACATTTGTTTTGATTTAAATAATATATTAAATCATTTATTTAACTTATGCCAATTTTTGCAGGGGCTAGATATATTATTCCAGAGCTCCTTTATAATTGGCATAATATTTGGACATATATTAATATATATAGAAATATATTTCCAATGCAAATATTTATGCATTAATTCCAAATGCCCAAAATAAATGTCCATGAGCCACTAAAAATATTGGTTTGATTTTTATCTCTGTCCAATATTTTCAGAGAGCAACATGAGCATTTTCTTGGACCCTTTTGGAGAAATTTTTATTTGGGTCATTTTCAAAATGATTCTGAGGGTTTCACAGATCCCCATTTCAAGTTTCTGATGAAAGAGTAAACATGATGCAACACTCTAATGCATGACTAGCTAGGGTGTGACAACTCACCCCCACTCAAAAGAATCTCGCCCCGAGATTTGGGTTCCTCCGGGAAGAAGGCGGGGTACTCAAGTCGAAGACGATCCTCCCTTTCCCAAGTTGCTTCATCCTCAGAATGGTGCGACCATTGTACTTTGAGAAACTTGATGTTATGACGTCGAGTGGTACGCTCGGCCTGATCGAGGATACGAATGGGGTACTCTCGATATGTAAGATTATCTTGGAGATCAAGCGTTTCGTGGTCCACTTCACGGATAGGATCCGAGAAGCAACGCCTGAGTTGAGAAACGTGGAAGACATCGTGGACTCTGGAGAGATGCGGAGGTAGTTCCAACTGGTAGGCAACTTCTCCTCGTTTGGCGAGAATGGAAAAGGTCCAATGTAACGAGGAGCCAATTTGCCTTTGATACCGAAACGATGGGTTCCCTTCAGAGGGGTGACCCGAAGATAAGCCTTCTCGTCAACCTCGAAAGTCATAGCCTTATGTTTTCGGTCATATTGACTCTTTTGATGGGATTGGGCTGTTTTCAACTTTTCACGAACGATGCGAACTTGTTCTTCTGCTTCCTGAATCATATCCGGGCCAAAGAATTGTCTTTCCCCGGTCTCTGACCAGTTAAGGGGTGTTCGACACCGTCGTCCATAGAGAACTTCAAAAGGGGCTTTACCCAAGCTAGATTGATAGCTGTTGTTGTAAGCGAATTCGGCAAATGGAAGGCACTTCTCCCAGCCCATTCCGAACGAGATAACAGAGGCTCGAAGCATGTCTTCTAGAATTTGGTTGACGCGTTCCACTTGACCACTCGACTGAGGGTGGAAGGCGGTGCTAAAGGAGAGACGAGTTCCCATAGCATTTTGGAAACTTTCCCAAAATCGAGAGGTGAAAAGACTTCCTCGATCCGAGTTAATTTCCAAAGGAACACCATGAAGGGACACTATTCGGGAGATGTATAAGTCTGCCAGCTGACTAGCGGTTATACTCTCACGAACAGGTAGGAAATGGGCTACTTTGGAAAGACGATCGACCACGACGAGAATAGCATTATTCCCTCTCTTGGTCCTGGGAAAACCGGTAATGAAATCCATACCAATTTTATCCCATTTCCATTCAGGAATAGCTAAGGGTTGAAGGGTGCCAGCAGGCCATTGGTGCTCTGCTTTTACACGACGACAGACGTCGCAATTTGCAATATACTGAGCAATTTCTCTCTTCATCCTAGTCCACCAGAACCTCTGGCGTAGGTCCTGATACATCTTAGTACTACCGGGATGAATAGTGAGAGGAGATTCATGAGCTTCCTTAAGGATCAAACGCCTCAGGTTTCGCACTTTGGGAACCACTAGTCGATTCCCGAAGTATACGACCCCTTGATCATTAATGGAGAAGCAATTCGCAATTCCTTTCTGAATGTTTCTCTTGATGCGGGAGATTCCCGGATCTACCTTCTGTGCCTTGATAATCTGATCCGTAAGGGTAGGTTTTGCCACCAAGGTGGAGAGAAAACCTTGAGGTACAATGTGAAGGTTAAGCTTCCGAAATTCCTCATGGAGAAGCGGTTGACTTTGTTGTAACATCAGGTTGTTACAATAAGATTTACGACTTAGCGCATCAGCCATGACGTTGGCTTTCCCTGGGGTGTAGGTTATCCCTAAATCGAAGTCTGTGATCAACTCAACCCAACGTCTTTGCCTGAGATTCAAATCCGGTTGGGTGAAAATGTACTTCAGACTTTGGTGATCAGTGAATATTTCGCAACGATTACCGAGGAGGTAATGTCGCCAGGTTTTAAGTGCATAGACTACGGCTGCAAGCTCTAGATCATGAGTAGGATAATTCTCCTCATGTGGGTGCAATTGCCGTGAAGCGTAGGCAATTACGTGTCGATCTTGCATGAGAATGCAACCTAGTCCTTGTCGCGAGGCGTCGCAGTAGATAACAAAGTCCTTGGAGAAGTCTGGCGGTACCAGTACGGGAGCAGAAGTCAGGCGTCTTTTCAGTTCCTGAAAGCTGTGCTCACATTGTGGAGTCCACTCGAACTTCTTATCTTTCTTGAGGAGTTCGGTTAGAGGTTTAGCAACTTTGGAGAAGTTCTCGACAAAGCGACGACAATAGCTCGCTAAGCCCAGAAAACTCTGAACTTGCTTGACCGATTCAGGTGGAGTCCAATTAAGGACGGCTTGAACTCGCTCAGGGTTAACAGCAATACCTTTACCAGATATTACATGACCCAGATAGGTCACTTCTGGCAACCAGAATTCACATTTAGAAAATTTGGCATAAAGGCGATGCTCTCGAAGTTTCTTCAACACTAGCCTTAGATGTTCGGCATGTTCTTCCTCGTTTTTGGAGTAGATGAGTATATCATCGAGGTAAACTACAACGAATTTATCCAAATACTCCATGAAGATTGAGTTCATTAACCGAGAAAAGGTGGCTGGAGCGTTGGTTAAACCGAAGGACATGACGGTGTACTCGTATTGGCCATAACGAGTAACAAAGGCCGTTTTAGGAATGTCCCCGTTTCTGATTTTGATTTGATGGTAGCCCAACCTCAAATCCATCTTGGAGAAGACTGAGGATCCAGCGAGCTGATCGTACAGGTCGTTGATCCTGGGAAGCGGATATTTGTTCTTGATTGTGACCAGATTGACAGGTCGGTAATCTACAACCATCCGGTCCGTACCATCCTTCTTCTTGACGAATAGGACGGGGCAAGCCCACGGAGATGAACTAGGTCGGATGAAACCCTTTTTCAAGGACTCATCGAGTTGTTTCTTAAGCTCGGCTAGTTCTAGGGGTGCCATCTTATAGGGTCTTCTAGCAATCGGAACGGTTCCTGGAATGAGGTCTATTACGAACTCAACATCCCTGTCAGGTGGAACACCTGGCAATTCTTCTGGGAAGACATCCGGGAAGTCACGGACTACCGGAACGTCCTCAAGGTCTGGCAAAGGGCTGGCGTTAAGAGAATATAATTGTCGCTTGGCTATTCGGGTCAAGACATTGACTATCTTCCCCGAAGGATGGGTGAGTTGAACAGTCCTAGAGAAGCAATCAATTTTGGCTTGATGAGCTGTCATCCAGTCCATACCCAGAATGATATTAATATCTGAAAATTTAAGGGCTATCAAAGATGCGAGGAAAACAAGTCTGTCGACTTGGATTTCATTTCCATAACTTACCCTAGAGGTCTGCCATCTAGAACCAGGGGTAGAAATTTCCATAGTGGATGGCATGTCACAGAATGCAACGTTATGCAAACGAGCATAATTTTCGGATATAAAAGAATGAGAGGCTCCTGTATCGAAAAGAACAGATGCCGGGTGGCAATTAACAAGAAGCGTACCGAGAACGATGTTGGGATCCTCTTGAGCTTCTTCGGCAGAGATACAGTTGACGTGGCCACGTGTAGCGGTGACCGGCTTGGCGTGGAATACTTTTCCTGTCGGCTTGCCACGGCCAACAGCTTTAGCAGATTGATTGGGGTTGGTCTGGGGACACTCACGCATATAGTGGCCAGATTCCCCACACTTGAAACAAGTCACGGAACTGGTACGTGGAGGAGCATTGTTGGTTGGACCCCCATAGGGCTTGGCCGGTGCAGACTGTTGAACGGGGGGAGGCGCCTGGAAGGATGGCCTCGGTGTGAACCTGGGTGGCAGGGCGGTGTTGGGTACCCACACGCGGCGCTTCTGAGGACCAGCACTGGATGAGGAACCCATATCACGGCCATGCTTGCGTGTTGCGTCATAGTCAGTCTGACCAGTTTCAGCACTGATGGCTTTGTTGACAAGTTTCTGGAAGGATGTGCACTCATGCAGACGGAGGTCGCGGCGAAGCTCAGGACTAAGGCCCTTACGGAACCTTGCTTGCTTCTTGGCATCGGTAGACACTTCCTCAGTTGCATATCGTGCGAGATTACCAAACTCCCTGCTGTAAACATCCACAGAAAGTCGGCCTTGGGTGAAACTGCAAAATTCTTCACGTTTACGGTCCATGAGACCCTCCGGAATATGATGCTCACGGAAAGCCTCACTGAACTCAGCCCAAGTAGTGACATGGCCCGCTGGGCGCATAGCTCCATAATTTTCCCACCATAGACTGGCGGGGCCTTCAAGATGATATGCAGCAAAGGTGACCTTGTCAGCCTCAGCTACTAGCGCGGAACGCAGCTTGTGAGAGATACTGCGAAGCCAGTCATCAGCGTCGAGAGGCTCGACGGAGTGGTGGAACGTGGGTGGATGCAATTTGATAAAATCACTGAGTGACACCACGTTAGCCCTCTGATGGTGTGCTGTATTCTGTTCAATACGCTCCAGCAAACGGTTGGTCTCCCGCTTGTTTCTCTCAGCTTCCATCATAACCTCGGCTAGTGAAGGAGGATGAGGCAGATTTTCATTCCTGCCTTCACTGCCTTCGGCCTGCTCTTGAGAAGCAGGGTTAGCATGCGTGTTGACCATCCTAGGTAAACAAGACAATGATTTAGTCAGAATGATAAATTCCGACATAGGATACAGAATGTAAGGAATAATTCAGAATGCAAGATGATCATCCGTATGACATGGTAAATACAGAAACTGCTTCTTTATTCCATCGTCATACACACCATACAGGGTTTAGTACAAGACCAAACAAAGTACTATTACGGTGAAAGAGGATTACATCTCATCGGAGGCATTCCAAGCTCCTATACATTATTTTTCTACACCTCCGGAAGGAGTACAACTAGGTCATATCCCACGAGTCACGCGGGACGATAGACGACACAGCTAGTGCGAACTAGGGATACTACCACTAACTCAGACCGATCCATAGTAGTCCTCGTAAAAGTCACCTCCATAGCCTGGAAGCTCAACATGTTCATCCGGAAACAGACGATCTCGCGGAGCTTGTGGACCATAGGGGCTAGGATGAGGCCTTGGACCAACAGACGGTGGCCTGCGGGGACCGCGAGGTGGGGTGATGCCTCCTACATCACGCCAAACCATCACGTCTGGCAGAGCAGATCTCACAGGATAGAGATCGCGCATATCTGAGAATCCAGCTTGCACCGCCGGTGCGAACCGAGTCAAAGTGGCCCAGTGGTCAGCACGGGTATTGAAGAGCTCTAACCTCAAGGCCCGATTTTCACGGTCCTTATCCTCGAGCATCTCAGCAGTGGTGCGAGTCCGTGAATCCTCCTGAGTGGGGTCAGCATAAATAGCCTGGAGATACCCTTGTGCTCCCAGAAGTGATCCTGGCATATACCGGAAATCAGAGTCCCGAAATAGACCAGATCTGACTCACATAATGGTCATCATAGAGTAGGCGGCGTCCTGCACAGCCATCTCAATAGTAACCCCGAGTCCATAGGAGCAGTGAAGAGGCTCGGTGGATCCAGGATAAGATGGAAATATCCTGACAGTGCAGAGATACTGGCTTTGATTAAAGTCTCGGAATTGCTCTTCGACCGTGTACTCAGGATACCAGCGGTATCCAGCCTCAGTCATTACCCTGACCAACTTGGCAGTATGGCCGGGTACATCTAGGCATCGAGTCAGGCGAACCACTTGATTGGGGTCGCGAGTGGCCATCTGAAAGCACAATCATAATGCAACGGCATTAGAATTTCTAGCAAAATTTCGGCAGCATAACAGCTATAAATGCTCAAGAAGGATTTTGAGACATTTGACAAAGGATTTCGTACACACTCAACATCATCATATCAAAGTTCTAAATCCATTCTAACAACATAATGTGGTAGTAGAACTGAACTAGGCTTGTATCCATCAAACTTATAAGGTACTACTGATTGGTAACACGTGATCCTGATAGAGAGAATGGATCCTAATTCCTTAACCCCCGGTGGAAGAATGGACTGACTCAGATCAGAATGTCATGAGATAAAGGAGTAAAAAGAGCCTTACGTTCCATCCCACAATCAATTCCCCTACATATAACTAAAGAATTTCTAGACTTAACATCGACCAGTTTGGCTTGAAGAACCTACAGGCAGTCCGGCTCTGATGCCAACACTGTCAGGACCCCGACTCGATGTCACATCGATCTAGCCGGTAACACCTCATATCACTTTGCGGCCTCACGCACGGTATCCCCACGGGTGTCGCCTTACCTTTGCCCGGGACCGTTTGCGCCTTTTGGCTCACGTATATGATAGTGTCGCTAGCATCCATATGATAAAGAGCCCGGGCTGACATGACTAGTCGTAAACCCAAAGTGGCACAGACTTACAGGGACAGGCATCCATGACCCAGCTTCGAACGTGTCGGTCATCAGCAAGTGGGTCCGGGCTGTAGCACTGGGCTAGCAGGACTCCGGTAAACCGGGCTGTAGCGGGCTAACAGGACTCCGGTACTCAAAGCGTGACATTTCCCCGAAGGGACAGACACAGGAACGAAGAAGGACACATGCCGGCCAGCCTAAGTGTCCCGGAGCAGTAGCAAGCTACCATGGCTCGGTGGAAACACTAGGAGACATTTCCCGGTAAGAGAGGCTACCAAGGATAAACAACTAGGTTGTCAGATCCCACACATACCAAGCATTTCAATAACATACACACAATATGCTCGATATGTGCAAATACAACATGGCATCACAACATGACTCTACAACTCAAGTATTTTAATCAATAGGCTCCGAGGAGCGAGATATTACAAACATGGGTCTCACGACCCAAAAATCAGAGCATACAAGTCAAAGCACAAGCGGAAGCTATCATGTCTGGGTACAGACATCTATAAATGAAAAAGGCCGAGAAGCCTGACTATCTATCAGATCCTGCCGAGGGCACAAGATCGTAGCTGAGGTAACAAGCTAAACGTCGAAGTCCACGTGGAACTATTAGTGAGACCGAAGTCTCTCTGCAAAAACATAAAATAGGCAAACGTGAGTACAAATGTACCCAGCAAGACTTACATCAGAACTAACTACATATGCATCATTTTCAACAAAGGGATGGTGGGGTTTAACTGCAGCAAGCCAGCTTTGACTCGGTGGCTATCCTAAACTACGACTGCAAGCGACTCTTTTGAGGTGGCGCACACGAGTCCACATATTCACCATATCAATACACCACTATGGATCCGCTCCCGTCTCCCTACGAGAACGCCATCCATAGCACTCACGCTTATCTTGCGCATTTTAAAGTATCCACTTTCACTTGTCTATGAACTGATATAAGCAACCCAGAAGTCCTTTTCCGCGGACACGGCTATTCGAATAGATGATGTTAACCCTGCAGGGGTGTACTTCTTCATACATGTTTCCACCACTTAGCGTCTGCACACGGCATGTGCTCGGCAGACTTCAAGCGAAAGCCGACGTGGGTGTAGACCACGACCTACCTAAACACTCAAGTCTCTAGTCCAGGTTTATCGCCTATTCGGGTTCCATCCATGAGGAGATCCGGCCGGAGTTTCGCTCACAGCCCCAAACGATGTGAACAGGGTTCCCGAGATACCAAACGGGCATCCGGTACACCGTGCCACGTACCTACCGCATCACAGCCCACCCCTACGGTCAGCGCTGTCCACGGCCTCCAGTAAGCTACAAACACCAGAAACTACTTGCAACTCCTGGACAGAGGACTAGGGTGAATAAGAAGTCGAGCGGGGTCATATTTCAGGGCCCAATGTATGGTAGTAGCTGAATCATGGATCACAAACACAGAACTCAGTTCCTGAGGACGGCTTCAATGAGACAACCCACCATGTACTCCTACATGGCCTCTATACCAACACTGTCAGGACCCCGACTCGATGTCACATCGATCTAGCCGGTAACACCTCATATCACTTTGCGGCCTCACGCACGGTATCCCCACGGGTGTCGCCTTACCTTTGCCCGGGACCGTTTGCGCCTTTTGGCTCACGTATATGATAGTGTCGCTAGCATCCATATGATAAGGAGCCCGGGCTGACATGACTAGTCGTAAACCCAAAGTGGCACAGACTTACAGGGACAGGCATCCATGACCCAGCTTCGAACGTGTCGGTCATCAGCAAGTGGGTCCGGGCTGTAGCACTGGGCTAGCAGGACTCCGGTAAACCGGGCTGTAGCGGGCTAACAGGACTCCTGTACTCAAAGCGTGACATTTCCCCGAAGGGACAGACACAGGAACGAAGAAGGACACATGCCGGCCAGCCTAAGTGTTCCAGAGCAGTAGCAAGCTACCATGGCTCAGCGGTAACACTAGGAGACATTTCCCGGTAAGAGAGGCTACTAAAGATAAACAACTAGATAGTCAGATCCCACACATACCAAGCATTTCAATCATACACACAATATGCTCGATATGTGCAAATACAACGAAGCAATCACAACATGACTCTACGACACAAGTACTTTATTTAAGGCTCAGGGAGCCATACATAACATACACAAAGGTACGGGTCTCACGACCCAACATACAAGTCATACAGTCATACAAACCAGCAGCGGAAGTAACTTGTCTGAGTACAGACAACTAGTAAAATAAAGGAGGCTTGGAAAGCCTAGCTATACTATGTGGTCCTTCACAAGCTCAGGGTCACCACCTGGGTCTTTAGCCTACTCGTTGATGTCAACGTCTACATAGAACCCATCAGAAGGGGTTGCAGCGTCTTCTGTAAAAATGTAGATTATAGCAACATGAGTACAAGGGTACTCAGCAAGTCTTACATCAGATCCTACATACATGCATGTTATCAAGAAGGGTTGGTGGAGTTATTGCAGCAAGCCAGCTTTGACTCTTGGCTAGGCTATCCTACGATACTCCAACTTGAAATGGTTTTGCGCACACGAGTCCACTACTCACCACTTCAATACACCACCGAGGATCCACCTCCGTCTTCCTACGGAAGAGCCATCCTCGGCACTCACTCTTATCTTGAGGCTTTTAGTAGTTTCCATTTACTTGTCTATGAACTGTATAGGCAACCAAGTAGTCCTTTACCGCGGACGCGGCTATTCGAATAGATCACGTTAACCCTGCAGGGGTGTACTTCTTCATACACGCTCTCACCACTTATCGTCGTTTACACGACATGTACTCAGCAACCTTCAAGCAGAAGCCCAACGTGGGTGTCGGCCACGACCTACCTAATCACCTAAGCCTCCAGTCCAGGTTTATCGCCTATTCAGGTTCCATCCGCAGGGAGTCCGGCCGAGGTTTCCCATACGGCCCCGAACGATGTGAACAGGGTTCCCGAGATACCTAACGGGTATTCGGTACACCCGGCCACGTACCTACCGCATCACAGCCCACCCCTACGGTCAGCGCTGTCCACGGCCTCCAGTAGGCTACAAACACCAGAAACTACTTGCAACTCCTGGACGGAGAGCTAGGGTGAATAAGAAGCCGAGAGGGTCCATTGGTTTCGGGGCCAATGCATGGTAGTAGCTGATTCTTAAATCACACATACAGATCTCAATGCTTAAGGTCGGCTTCAATGAAACAACCCACCATGTACTCCTACATGGCCTCTCATCGATACCTTTACCAAATCGTGTTCACCACACCACTCTCAATACTGACATAACATTTCACTCTAGCCCATCACCCAGATGAACCAGACCTGACACGACTCTAAGCATAGCAGGCATATCAAGGTAGGAACAACACATACATATGGCTCAATCAACTCCTACACATGCTAGTGGGTTTCATCTAGTTACTGTGGCAATGACAGGTCATGCAGAGGAAATGGGTTCAACTACCGTAGCACACATCAGTTTGGAACGCGTTGTCTTAATGCAGTAAAAGAGAGCAGGAGCGAGAACATGGGATTGTATCGATATGATCAATGGCTGGTTGCTTGCCTGATGGTTCGATGCACGGATACGGTTCTTCGTTAGGGTAATCACGGTACTCCTCAGAGGCAGAACCTGTCGCAAAGGACATCAATACACAGCATCACCAAACAATGTGCAACAATATGATGCATGCATGAAACATGGCAATATGAGTGTGTTGGGCTAATGCAACTAAAACCAGAAGGGTTTGAACAAATTTGAATCAAGGATTCAAATTTCAAATTCAAATATGGCCTTTTAAAGTGCTTTTCCTTGTTCTGCTTGAAACATCAATTTAACTTGTTTGATCATGCATGAAAATAGTACAGATGGATAGATTGGATTTTTCTGATCATTTTTCATATATAATTTGTCCAATTTGGAGTTACAGAATAAAAGTTATGAATTTTTGAAGTTTAAATATTATTCTGGAATTTCCTGATTTAAATTAAATCCAGAAATTATAATTATTGCGCCAGCATGACGTCAGCATGACGTCAGTGGTCAACTGCGGCTGTCTGGGGTCAAACCTGACGTGTGGGGGCCACACGTCAGTGACAGGGGGGTTTAACAGGGTTAAATTAATCCTAATTAGGGATTAGTGGCGCTGGGGCCCACTGGTGAGTCTCAGGGGGTTAACTAACAGTGGTTAGCGCTAATCCTAATTAGCTACAGGGCTGGGCCCACCTGTCAGGGACTCAGGGGGGTCCTGCCGTGGTCAAAGTGGGTCAAACCCACCGGCGACGTGTCGCCGGCGAGGCCTGAGACGGCGGCGCGATGCGGGATCGCGCTACAGGGCACGGGCGAGGCCGTTCTTGGGCTCGTTGGAGAGCTCTTGCTCCCGCGCGTCGAACGGTGGTGGTGGCCGAGCCTGGGGTGGCCGGTATCGTCGACGGCGAGCTCGTGAGCGGCGGCCGGAGTTCGGGTGCGGTCGGAGTCGGCGTTGCAGGGGGTTTGGGGAGGCGTTGGTGCGTGCTGCGTGCTCCTAGTGAGGCGTGGAGCACGATAGTGCGCTCGGTTGGGCGCTACGGTGACCGTGGCCACGACGGCGACATCGCCGGCGGCGTGGAGCTCTCGGCCAAGGTGGGGCTAAGGCCTAGAGGTCGAAAGAGACCAGGGGAGAAGGGGGAAACGACTCGGGGGCTCACTGCGGTTGCAGTGGGCGTCGAAGCGGGCTCGGTGACGCGCTGGAGACGGTGAATTCGACGGCGATGATGGTCGGAGCCCGAAGAGGGGAACGGCGACGTGGCGGCGATGCAGGGCTTCCGGAGGCCCGTGAAGCGGTGGGGAGGAAGAGGGGGTTGTGGCGGAGCTTCTGAGCTAGTCGGGGGAGCGAGGGGTGGCCGGAGATGGCTGCTATGGCGAACGTCGGCGACGGTGGTGTTCGGCTGTGTGAGAGAGAGAGCGAGGGAGAGGAGGGAAGAGCCGAGGGCGAGTGAGAGAGAGCAGGGGGGAGGCGTGGCGTCGTCCAGGGGCATCGAGGCGAGGAGGGGAGGGCAGGCAGGCAGGGAGAGAGGTGGCGTGGCGCGGTGGCGCGCGCGCGCGCCGGCCACACTCCCCTCCCTCTGTCGGGACGAAGACGACAGAGGAGGGAGACGGGCTGGGCCGCCTGCTGGCTGGGCCGGCCAGCTGGATGGGCTGCACAGGGAGGAGCCCAGGTAAGCTTCTCCCTTTTATTTTTTTCTGTTTTCTAATTTCTGACATTTGTTTTGATTTAAATAATATATTAAATCATTTATTTAACTTATGCCAATTTTTGCAGGGGCTAGATATATTATTCCAGAGCTCCTTTATAATTGGCATAATATTTGGACATATATTAATATATATAGAAATATATTTCCAATGCAAATATTTATGCATTAATTCCAAATGCCCAAAATAAATGTCCATGAGCCACTAAAAATATTGGTTTGATTTTTATCTCTGTCCAATATTTTCAGAGAGCAACATGAGCATTTTCTTGGACCCTTTTGGAGAAATTTTTATTTGGGTCATTTTCAAAATGATTCTGAGGGTTTCACAGATCCCCATTTCAAGTTTCTGATGAAAGAGTAAACATGATGCAACACTCTAATGCATGACTAGCTAGGGTGTGACATATGTACTCATTGAAAAATCTTATCAAGCGTCTTGATCTATCTATATAGATCTTGATGCTCAATGTGTAAGCAGCTTCACCTAGGTCTTGCTTTGAAAAACTCTTATTCAAGTATCCTTTCATGCTATCCAGAATTTCCATATCATTTCCAATTAACAATATGTCATCCACATATAATATTAGAAATGCTACAGAGCTCCCACTCACTTTCTTGTAAATACAGGCTTCTTCAAAAGTCTGTATAAAACCATATGTTTTGATCAACTCATCAAAGCATATATTCCAACTCCAAGATGCTTGCACCAGTCCATAGATCGATCACTGGAGCTTGCACAATTTGTTAGCACCTTTAGGATTGACAAAACCTTCTGGTTGCATCATATACAACTCTTCTTTAAGAAAACCATTAAGAATGCAGTTTTGTTTATCCATTTGCCAGATTTCATAAAATGCGGCAATTGCTAACATGATTCAGACAGACTTAAGCATAGATACGAGTGAAAAACTCTCATCGTAGTCAACACCTTGAACTTGTCAAAAACCTTTTGCGACAATTCTAGCTTTGTAGATAGTAACACTATCAGCGTCCATCTTCCTCTTGAAGATCCATTTAATCTCAATGTCTCGCCGATCATTGGGCAAGTCAATCAAAGTCCATACTTTGTTTTCATACATGGATCTTATCTCAGATCTCATGGCCTCAAGCCATTTTGCGGAATCTGGGCTCACCATCGCTTCTTCATAGTTCGTAGGTTCATCATGGTCTAGTAACATGACTTCCAGAACATGATTACCGTACCACTCTGGTGCGGATCTTACTCTGGAAGACCTACGAGGTTTGGTAGTAACTTGATCTGAAGTTTCATGATCATCATCATTAACTTCCTCACTAAAGTGTGTAGGAATCACTGGAACTGATTTCTGTGATGAACTACTTTCCAATAAGGGAGAAGGTACAATTACCTCATCAAGTTCTACTTTCCTCCCACTCACTTCTTTCGAGAGAAACTTCTTCTCTAGAAAGGATCCATCTTAGCAACGAATAACTTGTCTTCAGATCTGTGATAGAAGGTGTACCCAACAGTTTCCTTTGGGTATTCTATGAAGACGCACTTCTCCGATTTGGGTTCGAGCTTATCAGGTTGAAACTTTTTCATATAAGCATCGCAACTCCAAACTTTAAGAAACGACAGCTTAGGTTTACTGCTAAACCATAGTTCATACGGTGTCGTCTTAACGGATTTAGATGGTGCCCTTTTAAACGTGAATGCAGCTGTCTCTAATGCACAACGCCAAAACGATAGTGGTAAAACCGATAAGAGACATTATAGATCGCACCATATCCAATAAAGTGCAGTTATGACGTTCGGACACACCATAACGTTTTTGTGGTGTTCTAGGTGGCGTGAGCTGTGAAACTATTCCACATTGTTTTAATTGAAGACCAAACTCGTAACTCAAATATTCGTCTCCGCGATCAGATCGTAGAAACTTTATTTTCTTGTTACGATGATTTTTCCACTTCACTCTGAAATTCTTTGAACTTTTCAAATGTTTCAGACTTATGTTTCATCAAGTAGATATACCCATATCTGCTCAAATCATCTGTGAAGGTCAGAAAATAATGATACCCGCCGCGAGCCTTAACACTCATTGGATCGCATACATCAGTATGTATTATTTCCAATAAGTCAGTTGCTCGCTCCACTGTTCTGGAGAACGGATTCTTAGTCATCTTGCCCATGAGGCATGGTTCGCAAGCATCAAGTGATTCATAATCAAGTGATTCCAAAATCCCATCAGCATGGACTTTCTTCATGCGCTTTACACCAATATGACCTAAACGGCAGTGCCACAAATAAGTTGCACTATCATTATTAACTTTGCATCTTTTGGTTTCAATATTATGAATATGTGTATCACTACGATCGAGATCCAATGAACCATTTTCATTGGGTGTGTAACCATATATGGTTTTATTCATGTAAACAGAACAACAGTTTATTCTCTTACTTAAATGAATAACCGTATTGCAATAAACACGATCAAATCATATTCATGCTCAACGCAAACACCAAATAACATTTATTTAGGTTTAACACTAATCCCGAAAGTATAGGGAGTGTGCGATGATGATCATATCAATCTTGAAACTACTTTCAACACACATCGTCACTTCACCCTTAACTAGTTTCTGTTTATTCTGCAATTCCCGTTTCGAGTTACTACTCTTAGCAACTGAACCAGTACCAAGTATCGAGGGGTTGCTATAAACACTAGTAAAGTACACATCAATAACATGTATATTAAATATACCTTTGTTCACTTTGCCATCCTTCTTATCCGCCAAATACTTGGGGTAGTTCTGCTTCCAGTGACCAGTTCCTTTGCAGTAGAAGCACTTAGTCTCAGGCTTAGGTCCAGACTTGGTCTTCTTCACTTGAGCAGCAACTTGCTTGCCGTTCTTCTTGAAGTTCCCTTCTATCCCTTTGCCCTTTTCTTGAAACTAGTGGTCTTGTTAACCATCAACACTTGATGTTCTTTCTTGATTTCTACCTTCATCGATTTCATCATCATGAAAAACTCGGGAATCATTTTCATCATCCCTTGCATACTATAGTACATCACGAAGTTCTACTAACTTGGTGATGGTGACTAGAGAATTCTGTCAATCACTATCTTATCTGGAAGATTAACTCCCACTTGATTCAAGCGATTGTAGTACCCAGACAATCTGAGCACATGCTCACTAGTTGAGCGATTCTCCTCCATCTTTTAGCAATAGAACTCGTTGGAGACTTCATATCACTCAACTCGGGTATTTGCTTGAAATATTAACTTCAATTCCTGGAACATCTCATATGGTCCATGACGTTCAAAACGTCTTTGAAGTCCCGATTCTAAGCCGTTAAGCATGGTGCACTAAACTATCATGTAGTCATCATATTGAGCCAGCCAAACGTTCATAACGTCTGCATCTGCTCCTGCAATAGGTCCGTCACCTAGCGGTGCATTAAGGACATAATTCTTCTGTGCAGCAATGAGGATAAACCTCAGATCACGGATCCAATCCGCATCATTGCTACTAACATTTTTCAACACAATTTTCTCTAGGAACATATCAAAATAAACATATGAAAGCAACAATGCAAGCTATTGATCTTACAACATAATTTGCAAAATACTACCAGGACTAAGTTCATGATGAATTTAAGTTCAATTAATCATATTACTTAAGAACTCCCACTTAGACAGACATCTCTCTAGTCATCTAAGTGATCACGTGATCCAAATCAACTAAACCATAACCGATCATCACGTGAGATGGAGTAGTTTTCAATGGTGAACATCACTATGTTGATCATATCTACTATATGATTCACGCTCGACCTTTCGGTCTCCGTGTTCCGAGGCCATATCTGCATATGCTAGGCTCGTCAAGTTTAACCTGAGTATTCCGCATGTGCAAAACTGGCTTGCACCCGTTGTAGATGGACGTAGAGCTTATCACACCCGATCATCACATGGTGTTTGGGCACGACGAACTTTGGCAACGGTGCATACTCTGGGAGAACACTTCTTGATAATTAGTGAGAGATCATCTTATAATGCTACCGTCAATCAAAGCAAGAATAAGATGTATAATAGATAAACATCATATGCAATCAAAATATGTGACATGATATGGCCATGATCATCTTGCGCCTTTGATCTCCATCTCCAAAGTATTGTCATGATCTCTATCGTCACCGGCACGACACCATGATCTTCATCATCTTGATCTACATCAATGTGTCATCACATGGTTGTCTCACCAACTATTGCTCTTGCAACTATTGCTATCATATAGCGATAAAGTAAAGCAATTATTTGGCACTTGCATCTTATGCAACAAAGAGACATCCATAGGGCTTCTGCCAGTTGCCGATAACTTCAACAAAACATGATCATCTCATACAACAACTTATATCTTATCACGTCTTGACCATATCACATCACAACATGCCCTGCAAAAACAAGTTAGACGTCGTCTACTTTGTTGTTGCAAGTTTTACGTGGCTGCTACGGGCTGAGCAAGAACCGTTCTTACCTACGCATCAAAACCACAACGATAGTTTGTCAAGTTGGTGCTGTTTTAACCTTCGCAAGGACCGGGTGTAGCCATACTCGATTCAACTAAAGTTGGAGAAACTGACACCCGCCAGCCACCTGTGTGCAAAGCACGTTGGTAGAACCAGTCTCACGTAAGCGTACGCGTAATGTCGGTCCAGGCTGCTTCATCCAACAATACCGCCGAACCAAAGTATGACATGCTGGTAAGCAGTATGACTTATATCGCCCACAACTCACTTGTGTTCTACTCGTGCATATGACATCTACGCATAAAACCAGGCTCTGATACCACTGTTGGGGAACGTAGTAATTTCAAAAAATTTCCTACGCACACGCAAGATCATGGTGATGGCATAGCAACGAGAGGGGAGAGTGTTGTCCACGTACCCTCGTAGACCGTAAGTGGAAGCGTTATGACAACACGGTTGATGTAGTCGTACGTCTTCACGATCTGACCGATCCAAGTACCGAACGTACGGAACGTACGGCACCTCCGAGTTCAGCACACGTTCGGCTCGATGACGATCCCCGGGCTCCGATCCAGCAAAGCTTCGGGGATGAGTTCCGTCAGCACGACGGCGTGGTGACGATGATGATGTTCTACCGGCGCAGGGCTTCGCGTAAACTCCGCGACGATATGACCGAGGTGGAATATGGTGGAGGGGGGCACCGCACACGGCTAAGGAACGATCCGTAGATCAACTTGTGTGTCATGGGGTGCCCCCTTGCCCCCGTATATAAAGAAGCAAGGGAGGAGGAGGCCGGCCCTAGGAGGAGGGCGCGCCAAGGGGAGTCCTACTCCCACCAGGAGTAGGACTCCTTCTTTCCTAGTCCAACTAGGAGAAGAGGGGAAAGGAGGGAAGTGGAGAAGGAAGGGAGAGGGGGGCCGCGCCCCAAACCCTTTGTCCAATTCGGACTGGGCTTGGGAGGGGCGCGCGCCACCTCCTGGCTCCTTCCCACTAAGGCCCATTAAGGCCCAATACTCTTCCCCGTATTCACGTAACTCCCCGGTACTCCGAAAAATACCCGAATCATTTGGAACCTTTCCGAACTCCGAATATAGTCGTCCAATATATAGATCTTTACGTCTCGACCATTTCGAGACTCCTTGTCATGTCCCCGATCTCATCCGGGACTCCGAACTCCTTCGGTACATCAAAACTCATAAACACATAATAAAACTGTCATCGAAACCTTAAGCGTGCGGACCCTACGGGTTCGAGAACTATGTAGACATGACCTAGAACTATTCTCGGTCAATAACCAATAGTGGAACCTGGATGCCCATATTGGCTCCTTCATATTCTACGAAGATCTTTATCGGTCAAACCGCATAACAACATACGTTGTTCCCTTTGTCATCGGTATGTTACTTGCCCGAGATTTGATCGTCGGTATCCAATACCTAGTTCAATCTCGTTACCGGCAAGTCTCTTTACTCGTTACGTAATGCATCATCCTGTAACCAACTCATTGGTCACATTGCTTGCAAGGCTTATAGTGATGTGCATTACCGAGAGGGCCCAGAGATACCTCTCCGACAATCGGAGTGACAAAACCTAATCTCGAAATACGCCAACCCAACATGTACCTTTGGAGACACCTGTAGTACTCCTTTATAATCACCCAGTTACGTTGTGACGTTTGGTAGCACCCAAAGTGTTCCTCCGGTAAACGGGAGTTGCATAATCTCATAGTTACAGGAACATGTATAAGTCATGAAGAAAGCAATAACAACATACTAAACGATCAAGTGCTAGGCTAACGGAATGGGTCAAGTCAATCACATCATTCTCCTAATGACGTGATCCCGTTAATCAAATGACAACACATGTCTATGGTTAGGAAACATAACCATTTTTGATTAACGAGCTAGTCAAGTAGAGGCATACTAGTGACACTATGTTTGTCTATGTATTCACACATGTATTATGTTTCCGGTTAATACAATTCTAGCATGAATAATAAACATTTATCATGAAATAAGGAAATAAATAATAACTTTATTATTGCCTCTAGGGCATATTTCCTTCAGTACCAAACTTACGGCAAGGTTTACATCAGGTCTGGTACACAGCATGACATACATAATAGATCCTATGGCTGAGGCATAGGGGATGACACTCATCTCTTCTTTATCTTTTGCCGTGGTCGGGCATTGAGCTGAGCTCAATTTCACACCTTGCAAAACAGGCAAGAACCCTTTCTTGGACTGATCCATTTTGAACTTCTTCAAAATCTTATCAAGGTATGTGCTTTGTGAAAGACCTATGAGGCGTCTCGATCTATCCCTATAGATTTTGATGCCTAATATGTAAGCAGCTTCTCCAAGGTCCTTCATTGAAAAACTCTTATTCAAGTAGGCCTTAATGCTGTCCAAAAGTTCTATATCATTTCCCATCAAAAGTATGTCATCTACATATAATATGAGAAATGCTACAGAGCTTCCACTCACTTTCTTGTAAATGCAGGCTTCTCCATAAGTCTGCATAAACCCAAACGCTTTGATCATCTCATCAAAGCGATTGTTCCAACTCTGAGATGCTTGCACCAGCCCATAAATGGATCGCTGGAGCTTGCATACCTTGTTAGCATTCTTAGGATCGACAAAACCTTCCGGCTACATCATATACAGCTCTTCCTTAAGGTAACCGTTAAGGAATGCCGTTTTGACGTCCATCTGCCATATCTCATAATCATAGTATGCGGGAATTGCTAACATGATTCAGACGGACTTAAGCTTCACTACGGGAGAGAAAGTCTCATCGTAGTCAATCCCTTGAACTTGTCGATAACCCTTAGCGACAAGTCGAGCTTTATAGATGGTAACATTACCATCCGCGTCCGTCTTCTTCTTAAAGATCCATTTGTTTTCGATCGCTCGCCGATCATCGGGCAAGTCTGTCAAAGTCCATACTTTGTTTTCATACATGGATCCTATCTCGGATTGCATGGCTTCAAGCCATTTGTTGGAATCTGGGCCCGCCATCGCTTCTTCATAGTTCGAAGGTTCATTGTTGTCTAACAACATGATTTCCAAGACAGGGTTGCCGTACCACTCTGGTGCGAACGTGTCCTAGTGGACCTACAAAGTTCAGTAGCAACTTGATCCGAAGTACCTTGATCATCATCATTAATTTCCCCTCCAGTCGGTGTAGGCACCACAGGAACATTTTCCTGAGCTGCACTACTTTCCGGTTCAAGAGGTAGTACTTCATCGAGTTCTACTTTCCTCCCACTTACTCCTTTCGAGAGAAACTCTTTTTCCAGAAAGGATCCGTTCTTGGCAACAAAGATCTTGCATTCGGATCTAAGGTAGAAGGTATACCCAATGGTTTCCTTAGGGTATCCTATGAAGACGCGTTTTTCCGACTTGGGTTCGAGCTTTTCAGGTTGAAGTTTCTTGACATAAGCATCGCATCCCCAAACTTTTAGAAACGACAGCTTAGGTTTCTTCCCAAACCATAATTCATACGGTGTCGTCTCAACGGATTTAGACGGTGCCCTATTTAAAGTGAATGTAGCTGTCTCTAGAGCGTATCCCCAAAATGATAGCGGTAAATCAGTAAGAGACATCATAGATCGCACCATATCCAATAGAGTGCGATTACGGCGTTCGGACACACCGTTACGCTGAGGTGTTCCAGGCGGCGTGAGTTGTGAAACGATTCAACATTTCCTTAAGTGTGTACCAAATTCGTGACTTAAATATTCTCCTCCACGATCTGATCGCAAGAATTTTATCTTTCGGTCACGTTGATTCTCTACTTCATTCTGAAATTCCTTGAACTTTTCAAAGGTCTCAGACTTGTGTTTCATCAAGTAGACATACCCATATCTACTCAAGTCATCAGTGAGAGTGAGAACATAACGATATCCTCCGCGAGCCTCAACACTCATTGGACCGCACACATCGGTATGTATGATTTCCAATAAGTTGGTTGCTCGCTCCATTGTTCCGGAGAACGGAATCTTGGTCATCTTGCCCATGAGGCATGGTTCGCATGTGTCAAATGATTCATAATCGAGAGACTCTAAAAGTCCATCAGCATGGAGCTTCTTCATGCGCTTGACACCAATGTGACCAAGGCGGCAGTGCCACAAGTATGTGGGACTATTGTTATCAACTTTACATCTTTTGGTATTCACACTATGAACATGTGTAACATTATGTTCGAGATTCATTAAGAATAAACCATTGACCATCGGAGCATGACCATAAAACATATCTCTCATATAAATAGAACAACAATTATTCTCGGATTTAAATGAGTAGCCATCTCGTATTAAACGAGATCCTGATACAATGTTCATGCTCAAACTTGGCACTAAATAACAATTATTGAGTTTTAAAACTAATCCCGTAGGTAAATGTAGAGGTAGCGTGCCGACGGCGATCACATCGACCTTGGAACCATTCCCGACGCGCATCGTCACCTCGTCCTTCGCCAGTCTCCGTTTATTCCGCAGCTCCTGCTGTGAGTTACATATATGAGCAACGACACCGGTATCAAATACCCAGGAGTTACTACGAGTACTGGTAAGGTACACATCAATTACATGTATATCAAATATACCTTTACTGTTGTCGGCCTTCTTGTCTGCTAAGTATTTGGGGCAGTTCCGCTTCCAGTGACCCTTCCCTTTGCAATAAAAGCACTCAGTCTCAGGCTTGGGTCCATTCTTTGACTTCTTCCCAGCAACTGGCTTACCGGGCGCGGCAACATCCTTGCCGTCCTTCTTGAAGTTCTTCTTACCCTTGCCCTTCTTGAACTTAGTGGTTTTATTGACCATCAACACTTGATGTGAAGGAAATATGCCCTAGAGGCAATAATAAAGTTATTATTTATTTCCTCATATCATGATAAATGTTTATTATTCATGCTAGAATTGTATTAACCGGAAACATGATACATGTGTGAATACATAGACAAACATAAAGTCACTAGTATGCCTCTACTTGACTAGCTCGTTAATCAAAGATGGTTATGTTTCCTAACCATAGACATGTGTTGTCATTTGATTAATGGGATCACATCATTAGGAGAATGATGTGATTGACATGACCCATTCTGTTAGCCTAGCACTTGATCGTTTAGTATATTGCTATTGCTTTCTTCATGACTTATACATGTTCCTGTAACTATGAGAATTATGCAACTCCCGTTTACCGGAGGAACACTTTGGGTACTACCAAACGTCACAACGTAACTGGGTGATTATAAAGGAGTACTACAGGTGTCTCCGAAGGTACATGTTGAGTTGGCATATTTCGAGATTAGGTGTTGTCACTCCGATTGTCGGAGAGGTATCTCTGGGCCCTCTCGGTAATGCACATCATTATAAGCCTTGCAAGCAATGTGACCAAATGAGTTGGTTACGGGATGATGCATTACGGAACGAGTAAAGAGACTTGCTGGTAACGATATTGAACTAGGTATTGGATACCGACGATCAAATCTCGGGCAAGTAACATACCGATGACAAAGGGAACAACGTATGTTGTTATGCGGTTTGACCGATAAAGATCTTCGTAGAATATGTGGGAACCAATATGGGCATCCAGGTTCCGCTATTGGTTATTGACCGAGAATAGTTCTAGGTCATGTCTACATAGTTCTCGAACCCGTAGGGTCCGCACGCTTAACGTTACGATGACAGTTTTATTATGAGTTTATAAGTTTTGATGTATCGAAGTTTGTTCGGAGTTCCGGATGTGATCACGGACATGACGAGGAGTCTCGAAATGGTCGAGACATAAAGATTGATATATTGGAAGCCTATGTTTGGACATCGGAAAGGTTCCGGGTGAAATCGGGATTTTACCGGAACACCGGGGGGTTACCGGAACCCTCCCGAGGGTTAATGGGCCTTAGTGGGCCATGAGGGAGAGAGGAGGGCCAGCCAGGGCAGGCCGCGCGCCCCCTCCCCCCTAGTCCGAATAGGACAAGGAGGGGGGGCGCCCCCCTTTCCTCTTTCCCCTCCCCCCTTTCCTTCTCCACCAAGGCAAGAGGGGGGAGTCCTACTCCCGGTGGGAGTAGGACTCCTCCAGGCGCACCCCAAGGGGGCTGGCCGCACCTCCCCCTCCCTACTTTATATACGGGGGCAAGGGGGCACCCCATAACACACAAGTTGATCTACGGATCGTTCCTTAGCCGTGTGCGGTGCCCCCCTCCACCATATTCCACCTCGGTCATATCATCGCGGAGTTTAGGCGAAGCCCTGCGCCGGTAGTACATCATCATCGTCACCACGCCGTCGTGCTGACGGAACTCATCCCCGAAGCTTTGCTGGATCGGAGCCCGGGGATCGTCATCGAGCTGAACGTGTGCTGAACTCGAAGGTGCCGTACGTTCGGTGCTTGGATCGGTCGGATCGTGAAGACGTACGACTACATCAACCGCGTTGTGCTAACGCTTCCGCTTACGGTCTACGAGGGTACGTGGACAACACTCTCCCCTCTTGTTGCTATGCCATCACCATGATCTTGCGTGTGCGTAGGAATTTTTTTGAAATTACTATGTTCCCCAACAGTGGCATCCGAGCCTAGGTTTTATGCGTTGATGTTATATGCACGAGTAGAACACAAGTGAGTTGTGGGCGATACAAGTCATACTACTTACCAGCATGTCATACTTTGGTTCGGCGGTATTGTGAGATGAAGCGGCCCGGACCGACATTACGCGTACGCTTACGCGAGACTGGTTTCACTGTTACGAGCACTCGTGCTTAAAGGTGGCTGGCGGGTGTCTGTCTCTCTCACTTTAGCTGAATCGAGCTACGCTCGGTCCTTACGAAGGTTAAAACAGCACCAACTTGACGAACTATCATTGTGGTTTTTATGCGTAGGTAAGAACGGTTCTTGCTAAAGCCCGTAGCAGCCACGTAAAATTTGCAACAACAAAGTAGAGGACGTCTAACTTGTTTTTGCAGGGCATGTTGTGATGTGATATGGTCAAGACGTGATGCTATATTATATTGTATGAGATGATCATGTTTTGTAACTGACGTTATCGGCAACTGGCAGGAGCCATATGGTTGTCGCTTTATTGTATGAAATGCAAACGCCCTGTAATTGCTTTACTTTATCTCTAAGCGGTAGCGATAGTCGTAGAAGCAATAAATGGCATAACGACAACGATGCTACGATGAAGATCAAGGTGTCGCGCTGGTGACGATGGTGATCATGACGGTGCTTCGAAGATGGAGATCACAAGCACAACATGATGATGGCCATATCATATCACTTATATTGATTGCATGTGATGTTTATCCTTTATGCATCTTATCTTGCTTTGATTGACGGTAGCATTTTAAGATGATCTCTCACTAATAATCAAGAAGTGTTCTCCCTGAGTATGCACCGTTGCGAAAGTTTTTCGTGCTGAGACACCACGTGATGATCGGGTGTGATAGGCTCTACGTTCAAATACAACGGGTGCAAAACAGTTGCACATGCAGAATACTCGGGTCATACTTGACGAGCCTAGCATATACAGATATGGCCTCGGAACACGGAGACCGAAAGGTTGAGCGTGAATCATATAGTAGATATGATCAACATAGTGATGTTCACCATTGAAACTACTCCATCTCACGTGATGATCGGACATGGTTTAGTTGATTTGGATCACGTGATCACTTAGATGACTAGAGAGATGTGTGTCTAAGTGGGAGTTCTTAAGTAATATGATTAATTGAACTTAAATTTATCATGAAACTTAGTACCTGATAGTATTTTGCTTGTCTATGTTTGTTTGTAGATAGATGGCTCGTGCTGTTGTTCCGTTGACTTTTAATGCGTTCCTTGAGAAAGCAAAGTTGAAAGATGATGGTAGCAATTACACGGACTGGGTCCGTAACCTGAGGATTATCCTCATTGCTGCATAGAGAAGTTACGTCCTGGAAGCACCGCTGGGTGCCAGGCCTGCTGCTGATGCAACTGACGATGTTAAGAACGTCTGGCAGAGCAAAGCTGAGGACTACTCGATAGTTTAGTGTGCCATGCTTTACGGCTTAGAACCGGGTCTTCAACGATGTTTTGAACGTCATGGGGCATATGAGATGTTCGAGGAGTTGAAGTTAATATTTCAAGCAAATGCCCGGATTGAGAGATATGAAGTCTCCAATAAGTTCTACAGCTGCAAGATGGAGGAGAATAGTTCTGTCAGTGAACACATACTCAAAATGTCTGGGTATAATAATCACTTGATTCAACTGGGAGTTAATCTTCCTGATGATAGTGTCATTGACAGAATTCTTCAATCACTGCCACCAAGCTACAAGAGCTTCGTGATGAACTATAATATGCAAGGGATGAACAAGACTATTCCCGAGCTCTTCGCGATGCTAAAAGCTGCGGAGGTAGAAATCAAGAAGGAGCATCAAGTGTTGATGGTTAACAAGACCACCAGTTTCAAGGAAAAGGGCAAAGGGAAGAAGAAGGGGAACTTCAAAAAGAACAGCAAGCAAGTTGCTGCTCAAGAGAAGAAACCCAAGTCTGGACCTAAGCCTGAAACTGACTGCTTCTACTACAAGCAGACTGGACACTGGAAGCGGAACTGCCCCAAGTATTTGGCGGATAAGAAGGATGGCAAAGTGAACAAAGGTATATGTAATATACATGTTATTGATGTGTACCTTACTAATGCTCGCAGTAGCACCTGGGTATTTGATACTGGTTCTGTTGCTAATATTTGCAACTCGAAACAGGGACTACAGATTAAGCGAAGATTGGCTAAGGACGAGGTGACGATGCGCGTGGAAAATGGTTGCAAAGTCGATGTGATCGCGGTCGGCACGCTACCTCTACATCTACCATCGGGATTAGTTTTAGACCTAAATAATTGTTATTTGGTGCCAGCGTTAAGCATGAACATTATATCTGGATCTTGTTTGATGCGAGACGGTTATTCATTTAAATCAGAGAATATATGGTTGTTCTATTTATATGAGTAATATCTTTTATGGTCATGCACCCTTGAAGAGTGGTCTATTTTTATTAAATCTCGATAGTAGTGATACACATATTCATAGTGTTAAAACCAAAAGATGCAGAGTTAATAATGATAGTGCAACTTATTTGTGGCACTGCTGTTTAGGTCATATCGGTGTAAAGCACATGAAGAAACTCCATATTGATGGGATTTTGGAATCACTTGATTATGAATCACTTGGTACTTGCGAACCGTGCCTCATGGGCAAGATGACTAAAACGCCGTTCTCCGGAACTATGGAGCGAGCAACTGATTTGTTGGAAATCATACATATTGATGTTTGTGGTCCAATGAATGTTGAGGCTCGCGGCGGATATCGTTATTTTCTCACCTTCACAGATGATTTGAGCAGATATGGGTATATCTACTTGATGAAACACAAGTCTGAAACATTTGAAAAGTTCAAAGAATTTCAGAGTGAAGTAGAAAATCATCGTAACAGGAAAATAAAATTTCTATGATCTGATCGTGGAGGAGAATATTTGAGTTACGAGTTTGGTCTACACTTGAAACAACATGGAATAGTTTCGCAACTCACGCCACCCGGAACACCACAACGAAATGGTGTGTCCAAATGTCGTAATCGTACTTTACTAGATATGGTGCGATCTATGATGTCTCTTACTGATTTACCGCTATCGTTTTGGGTTATGCTTTAGAGACGGCCGCATTCACGTTAAATAAGGCACCATCAAAATCCGTTAAGACGACGCCTTATGAACTGTGGTTTGGCAAGAAACCAAAGTTGTCGTTTCTTAAAGTTTGGGGCTGCGATGCTTATGTGAAGAAACTTCGACCAGATAAGCTCGAACCCAAATCGGACAAATGTGTCTTCATAGGATACCCCAAAGAGACTATTGGGTACACCTTCTATCATAGATCTGAAGGCAAGATTTTCGTTGCTAAAATCAGATCCTTTCTAGAGAAGGAGTTTCTCTCGAAAGAAGTGAGTGGGAGGAAAGTAGAACTTGATGAGATAACTGTATCTACTCCCTTATTGGAAAGTAGTTCATCACAAGAACCGGTTCCTGTGACAACTACACCAATTAGTAAGGAAGTTAATGATATTGATCATGAAACTTCAGATCAAGTTTCTACTGAACCTCGTAGGTCTACCAGAATAAGATCCGCACCAGAGTGGTACGGTAATCCAATTCTGGAAGTCATGTTGCTTGACCGTGATGAACCTACGAACTATAAGGAAGCGATGATGAGCCCAGATTCCGCAAAATGGCTAGAGGCCATGAAATCTGAGATGGGATCCATGTATGAAAACAAAGTATGGACTTTGGTTGACTTGCCCGATGATCGGCAAGCCATTGAGAATAAATGGATTTTTAAGAAGAAGACTGACACTGATGGTAATATAACTGTCTATAAAGCTCGACTTGTTGCGAAAGGTTTTCGACAAGTTCAAGGGGTTGACTACGATGAGACTTTCTCACCCGTAGCGATGCTTAAGTCTGTCCGAATCATGTTAGCTATTGCTGCATTTCATAATTATGAAATTTGGCAAATGGATGTCAAAACTGCATTCTTGAATGGATTTTTGGAAGAAGAGTTGTATATGATGCAGCCAGAAGGTTTTGTAGATCCAAAAGGTGCTAACAAAGTGTGCAAGCTCCAGCGTTCCATTTATGGACTGGTGCAAGCATCTCGGAGTTGGAATAAACGCTTTGATAGTGTGATCAAAGCATATGGTTTTATACAGACTTTTGGAGAAGCCTGTATTTACAAGAAAGTGAGTGGGAGCTCTGTAGCATTTCTGATATTATATGTAGATGACATATTATTAATTGGAAATGATATAGAATTTCTGGATAGCATAAAGGGATACTTGAATAAAAGTTTCTCAATGAAAGACCTCAGTGAAGCTGCTTACATATTGGGCATCAAGATCTATAGATATAGATCAAAACGCTTAATAGGACTTTCACAAAGCACAAAATGGATCACGCAAAGAAAGGGTTCTTGCCCATACTACAAGGTGTGAAGTTGAGTCAAACTCAATGCCCGACCACAGCAGAAGATAGAGAGAAAATGAAAGATGTTCCCTATGCTTCAGCCATAGGCTCTATCATTTATGCAATGCTGTGTACCAGACCTAACGTATGCTTAGCAATAAGCTTGGCAGGAAGGTACCAAAGTAATCCAGGAGTGGATCACTGGACAGCGGTCAAGAACATCCTGAAATACCTGAAAAGGACTAAGGATATGTTTCTCGTATATGGAGGTGACAAAGAGCTAGTCGTAAATGGTTACGTCGATGCAAGCTTTGACACTGATCCGGATGATTCTAAATCGCAAACCGGATACGTGTTTTTATTAAAAGGTGGAGCTGTAAGTTGGTGCAGTTCTAAAAAAAGCGTCGTGGCGGGATCTACATGTGAAGCGGAGTACATAGCTGCTTCGGAAGCAGCAAATGAAGGAGTCTGGATGAAGGAGTTCATTTCCGATCTAGGTGTCATACCTAGTGCATCGGGACCAATGAAAATCTTCTGTGACAATACTGGTGCAATTGCCTTGGCAAAGGAATCCAGATTTCACAAGAGGACCAAGCACATCAAGAGACGCTTCAATTCCATTCGGGACCAAGTCCAAGTGGGAGACATAGATATTTGCAAGATAGATACGGATCTGAATGTTGCAGACCCGTTGACTAAGCCACTCTCACGAGCAAAACATGATCAGCACCAAGACTCCATGGGTGTTAGAATCATTACTATGTAATCTAGATTATTGACTCTAGTGCAAGTGGGAGACTGAAGGAAATATGCCCTAGAGGCAATAATAAAGTTATTATTTATTTCCTCATATCATGATAAATGTTTATTATTCATGCTAGAATTGTATTAACCGGAAACATGATACATGTGTGAATACATAGACAAACATAAAGTCACTAGTATGCCTCTACTTGACTAGCTCGTTAATCAAAGATGGTTATGTTTCCTAACCATAGACATGTGTTGTCATTTGATTAATGGGATCACATCATTAGGAGAATGATGTGATTGACATGACCCATTCCGTTAGCCTAGCACTTGATCGTTTAGTATATTGATATTGCTTTCTTCATGACTTATACATGTTCCTGTAACTATGAGAATTATGCAACTCCCGTTTATCGGAGGAACACTTTGGGTACTACCAAACGTCACAACGTAACTGGGTGATTATAAAGGAGTACTACAGGTGTCTCCGAAGGTACATGTTGAGTTGGCGTATTTCGAGATTAGGTTTTGTCACTCCGATTGTCGGAGAGGTATCTCTGGGCCCTCTCGGTAATGCACATCATTATAAGCCTTGCAAGCAATGTGACCAAATGAGTTGGTTACGGGATGATGCATTACGGAACGAGTAAAGAGACTTGCCGGTAACGAGATTGAACTAGGTATTGGATACCGACGATCAAATCTTGGGCAAGTAACATACCGATGATAAAGGGAACAACGCATGTTGTTATGCGGTTTGATCGATAAAGATCTTCGTAGAATATGTGGTAACCAATATGGGCATCCAGGTTCCGCTATTGGTTATTGACCAAGAATAGTTCTAGGTCATGTCTACATAGTTCTCAAACCCGTAGGGTCCGCACGCTTAACGTTACGATGACAATTTTATTATGAGTTTATAAGTTTTGATGTATCGAAGTTTGTTCGGAGTTCCGGATGTGATCACGGACATGACGAGGAGTCTCGAAATGGTCGAGACATAAAGATTGATATATTGGAAGCCTATGTTTGGACATCGGAAAGGTTCCGGGTGAAATCGGGATTTTACCGGAACACCGGGGGGTTACCGGAACCCTCCCGGGGGTTAATGGGCCTTAGTGGGCCATGAGGGAGAAGAGGAGGGCCAGCCAGGGCAGGCCGCGCGCCCCCTCTCCCCCTAGTCCGAATAGAACAAGGAGGGGGGCGGCGCCCCCCTTTCCTCTTTCCCCTCCCCCCTTTCCTTCTCCACCAAGGCAAGAGGGGGGAGTTCTACTCCCGGTGGGAGTAGGACTCCTCCAGGCGCACCCCAAGGGGGCCGGCCGCACCTCCCCCTCCCTCCTTTATATACGGGGGCAAGGTGGCACCCCATAACACATAAGTTGATCTACGGATCGTTCCTTAGCCGTGTGCGGTGCCCCCCTTCACCATATTCCACCTCGGTCATATCGTCGCGGAGTTTAGGCGAAGCCCTGCGCCGGTAGTACATCATCATCATCACCACGCCGTCGTGCTGACGGAACTCATCCCCAAAGCTTTGCTAGATCGGAGCCTGGGGATCGTCATCGAGCTGAACATGTGCTGAACTCGGAGGTGCCGTACGTTCGGTGCTTGGATCGGTCGGATCGTGAAGACGTACGACTACATCAACCGCGTTGTGCTAACGCTTCTGCTTACGGTCTACGAGGGTACGTGGACAACACTCTCCCCTCTCGTTTCTATGCCATCACCATGATCTTGCGTGTGCGTAGGAATTTTTTTGAAATTACTATGTTCCCCAACATGATGTTCCTTCTTGATTTCTACCTCTGCTGACTTCAGCATTGAAAATACTTCAGGAATAGTTTTCACCATCCCCTGCATATTGTAGTTCATCACAAAGCTCTTGTAGCTCGGTGGGAGCGACTGAAGGATTCTGTCAATGACCGCCTCGTCTGGGAGGTTGATGTCCAGCTGGGACAGGCGGTTGTGCAACCCTGACATTTTGAGTATGTGCTCACTGACAGAACTATTTTCCTCCATCTTACAACTGTAGAACTTGTCGGAGACTTCATATCTCTCGACCCGGGCATGAGCTTGGAAAACTAGTTTCAGCTCCTCGAACATCTCATATGCTCCTTGTCGCTCAAAACGCTTTTGGAGCCCCGGTTCTAAGCTGTAAAGCATGCCGCACTGAACGAGGGAGTAATCATCAGCACGTGACTGCCAAGCGTTCATAACGTCTTGGTTCTTTGGGATGGGTGCATCACCTAGCGGTGCTTCTAGGACATAATGTTTCTTGGCAGCTATGAGGATGATCCTCAGGTTCTGGACCCAGTTCGAATAGTTGCTGCCATCATCTTTCAGCTTGGTTTTCTCTAGGAATGCGTTGAAGTTCATGGTGACATGAGCGTTGGCCATTTGATCTACAAGACATTTTGCAAAGATTTTAGACTATTGTTCATGATAATAAAGTTCATCTAATCAAATTATTTAATGAACTCCCACTCAGATTTGACATCCCTCTAGTCATCTAAGTGTAACATGATCCGAGTCGACTAGGCCGTGTCCGATCATCACGTGAGACGGTACTAGTCATCATCGGTGAACATCTCCATGTTGATCGTATCTTCCATACGACTCATGTTCGACCTTTCGGTCTCTTGTGTTCCGAGGCCATGTCTGTACATGCTAGGCTCGTCAAGTTAACCTAAGTGTATTGCATGTGTAAAATTGCCTTACACCCGTTGTATGTGAACGTAAGGATCTATCACACCCGATCATCACGTGGTGCTTCGAAACGACGAACTTTAGCAACGGTGCATAGTTAGGGAGAACACTTTCTTGAAATTGTTATGAGGGATCATCTTATTTACTACCGTCGTTCTAAGTAAACAAGATGCATAAACATAATAAACATCACATGCAATTATATAGTAGTGACATGATATGGCCAATATCATAAAGCTCCTTTGATCTCCATCTTCGGGGCTCCATGATCATCCTGTCACCGGCATGACACCATGATCTCCATCATCATGATCTCCATCATCGTGTCTTCATGAAGTTGTCACGCCAACGACTACTTCTACTTCTATGGCTATCGCGTTTAGCAATAAAGTAAAGTAATTTACATGGCGTTCTTCAATGACACGCAGGTCATACAAAAATAAAGACAACTCCTATGGCTCCTGCCGGTTGTCATACTCATCGACATGCAAGTCGTGATTCCTATTACAAGAACATGATCTCATACATCACATATATCATTCATCATTCATCACAACTTTGGCCATATCATATCACAAAACACTTGCTGCAAAAACAAGTTAGACGTCCTCTAATTGTTGTTGCAAGTTTTACGTGGCTGCAATAGGGTTCTAGCAAGAACGTTTTCTTACCTATGTGAAAGCACAACGTGATTTGTCAACTTCTATTTACCCTTCATAAGGTCCCTTTTCATCGAATCCGCTCCAACTAAAGTGGGAGAGACAGACACCCGCTAGCCACCTTATGCAACTAGTGCATGTTAGTCGGTGGAACCAGTCTCAAGTAAGCGTACGTGTAAGGTCGGTCCGGGCCGCTTCATCCCACAATACCGCTGAAGCAAGATAAGACTAGTAGCGGAAAGAAAGTTGACAACATCTACGCCCACAACAAATTGTGTTCTACTCGTGCAATAGAGAACTACGCATAGACCTAGCTCTGATACCAATGTTGGGGAACGTTGCAGAAAATTAAAAAATTTCCTACGATTTCACCAAGATGTTGGAAATATGCCCTAGAGGCAATAATAAAAGCATTATTATTATATTTCTTTGTTCATGATAATTGTCTTTATTCATGCTATAATTGTATTATCCGGAAATCGTAATACATGTGTGAATAACAGACACCAACATGTCCCTAGTAAGCCTCTAGTTGACTAGCTCGTTGATCAATAGATAGTCATGGTTTCCTGGCTATGGACATTGGATGTCATTGATAACGGGATCACATCATTAGGATAATGATGTGATGAGCAAGACCCAATCCTAAGCATAGCGTGAGATCGTGTAGTTCGTTTGCTAGAGCTTTTCTAATGTCAAGTATCTTTTCCTTTGACCATGAGATCGTGTAACTCCCGGATACCGTAGGAGTGCTTTGGGTGTATCAAACGTCACAACGTAACTGGGTGACTATAAAGGTGCATTACAGGTATCTCCGAAAGTGTCTGTTGGGTTGACACGGATCGAGACTGGGATTTGTCACTCCGTATGACGGAGAGATATCACTGGGCCCACTCGGTAATGCATCATCATAATGAGCTCAAAGTGACCAAGTGTCTGGTCACGGGATCATGCATTACGGTATGAGTAAAGTGACTTGCCGGTAACGAGATTGAACGAGGTATTGGGATACCGACGATCGGATCTTGGGCAAGTAACATATCGATTGACAAAGGGAATTGCATACGGGGTTGATTAAATCCTCGACATCGTGGTTCATCCGATGAGATCATCGTGGAGCATGTGGGAGCCAACATGGGTATCCAGATCCCGCTTTTGGTTATTGACCGGAGAGCAATCTCGGTCATGTCTACATGTCTCCCGAACCCGTAGGGTCTACACACTTAAGGTTCAGTGACGCTAGGGTTGTAGGGATATGTATATGCAGTAACCCGAATGTTTTTCGGAGTCCCGGATGAGATCCCGGACGTCACGAGGAGTTCCGGAATGGTCCGGAGGTAAAGATTTATATATGGGAAGTCCTGTTTCGGGCATCGGGACAAGTTTCAGGGTTATCGGTATTGTACCGGGACCACCGGAAGGGTCCCGGGGGTCCACCGTGTGGGTCCACCTGTCCCGGGGGGCCACATGGGCTGTAGGGGGTGCGCCTTGGCCTACATGGTCCAAGGGCACCAGCCCCACATAGGCCCATGCGCCTAGGGTTTGAAGGGGAAGAGTCCTAGGAGGGGAAGGCACCTCCTAGGTGCCTTGGGGGGGAGGGAAACCCCCCTTGGCCGCCGCCCCCCTAGGAGATTGGATCTCCTAGGGCCGGCCACCCCCCCTTGGCCCTCCTATATATAGTGGGGGAAAGGAGGGACTTGATACCTTGGCCTTTGGTTGCCTCCTTCTCCCTCTCCAACACCTCCTCCTCCTCCATAGTGCTTGGCGTAGCCCTGCCGGAGTACTGCAGCTCCATCAACACCACGCCGTCGTGCTGCTGCTGGTGCCATCTCCCTCAACCTCTCCTCCCCCTTGCTGGATCAAGAAGGAGGAGACATGGCTGTTCCGTACGTGTGTTGAACGCGGAGGTGCCGTCCGTTCGGTGCTAGGATCTCCGGTGATTTGGATCACGTCGTGTTCGACTACATCATCCCCGTTCTTTGAACGCTTCCGCTCGTGATCTACAAGGTATGTAGATGCATCTAATCACTCGTTGCTAGATGAACTCATAGATGGATCTTGGTGAAACCGTAGGAAAATTTTTGTTTTCTGCAACGTTCCCCAACAGTGGCATCATGAGCTAGGTCTATGCGTAGTTCTTCTTGCCCGAGTAGAACACAATTTGTTGTGGGCGTAGATTTGTCAACTTTCTTGCCGCTACTAGTCTTATCTTGCTTCAGCGGTATTGTGGGATGAAGCGGCCTGGACCAACCTTACACGTACGCTTACGTGAGACCGGTTCCACCGACTAACATGCACTAGTTGCATAAGGTGGCTGGCGGGTGTCTGTCTCTCCTACTTTAGTTGAAGCGGATTCGATGAAAAGGCTCCTTATGAAGGGTAAATAGAAGTTGACAAATCACGTTGTGGCTTTCACGTAGGTAAGAAAACGTTCTTGCTAGAACCCTACTTCAGCCACGTAAAACTTGCAACAACAATTAGAGAACGTCAAACTTGTTTTTGCAGCAAGTGCTTTGTGATATGATATGGCCAAAGTTGTGATGAATGATGAATGATCTATATGTCATGTATGAGATGTTCATGCTATTGTAATAGGAATCACGACTTGCATGTCGATGAGTATGACAACCGGCAGGAGCCATAGGAGTTCTCTTTATTTTTTGTATGACCTGCGTGTCATTGAAGAACGCCATGTAAACTACTTTACTTTATTACTAAACGCGTTAGTCATAGAAGTAGAAGTAGTCGTTGGCGTGACAACTTCATGAAGACACGATGATGGAGATCATGGTGTCATGCCGGTGACAAGATGATCATGGAGCCCTGAAGATGAAGATCAAAGGAGCTATATGATATTGGCCATATCATGTCACTACTTTATATAATTGCATGTGATGTTTATTATGTTTTATGCATCTTGTTTACTTAGGACGATGGTAGTAAATAAGATGATCCCTTACAACAATTTCAAGAAGTGTTCTCCCCTAACTGTGCACCGTTGCTAAAGTTCGTCGTTTCGAAGCACCACGTGATGATCGGGTGTGATAGATCCTTACGTTCACATACAACGGGTGTAAGACAGTTTTACATAGCGAAAACACTTAGGGTTAACTTGACGAGCCTAGCATGTACAAACATGGCCTCGGAACACAGAGACCGAAAGGTCGAACACGAGTCGTATGGAAGATACGATCAACATGAGAATGTTCACCGACGATGACTAGTCCGTCTCACGTGATGATCGGACACGGCCTAGTCGACTCGGATCGTGTAACACTTAGATGACCAAAGGGATGTCAAATCTGAGTGGGAGTTCATTATAATTTGATTAGATGAACTTAATTATCATGAACTTAGTCTAAATATTTTACAATATGTCTTGTAGATCAAATGGCCAACGTAGTCCTCAACTTCAACGCGTTCCTAGAGAAAACCAAGCTGAAAGACGATGGCAGCAACTATACGGACTGGGTTCGGAACCTAAGGATCATCCTCATAGCTGCTAAGAAAGATTATGTCCTACAAGCACCACTGGGTGACGCACCTGTCCTCCCTGCAGAACAAGACGTTATGAACGCTTGGCAGGCACGTTCTGATGACTACTCCCTCGTTCAGTGCGGCATGCTTTACAGCTTAGAGCCGGGGCTCCAAAAGCGTTTTGAGAGACATGGAGCATATGAGATGTTCGAAGAGCTGAAAATGGTTTTCCAAGCTCATGCCCGGGTCGAGAGATATGAAGTCTTCGACAAATTCTTCAGCTGTAAGATGGAGGAAAATAGTTCTGTCAGTGAGCACATACTCACTATGTCTGGGTTACATAACCGCTTGACTCAGCTGGGAGTTAATCTCCCGGATGATGCGGTCATTGACAGAATCCTCCAGTCGCTTCCACCAAGCTACAAGAGCTTTGTGATGAACTTCAATATGCAGGGGATGGAAAAGACCATTCCTGAAGTATTTGCTATGCTGAAATCAGCAGAGGTAGAAGTCAAGAAGGAACATCAAGTGTTGATGGTAAATAAAACCACTAAGTTCAAGAAGGGCAAGGGTAAAAAGAACTTCAAGAAGGACGGCAAGGTAGTTGCCGCGCCCAGCAAGCAAGCTGCCGGGAAGAAGCCAAAGAATGGACCCAAGCCCGAGACTGAGTGCTTTTATTGCAAGGAAAGTGGTCACTGGAAGCGGTACTGCCCCAAATACTTAGCGGACAAGAAGGCCGGCAAAACCAAAGGTATATTTGATATACATGTAATTGATGTGTACCTTACCAGTAATCGTAGTGACTCCTGGGTATTTGATACCGGTGCCGTTGCTCATATTTGTAACACACAGCAGGAGCTGCGGAATAAACGGAGACTGGCAAAGGACGAGGTGACGATGCGCGTCGGGAATGGTTCCAAGGTCGATGAGATCGCCGTCGGCACGCTACCTCTACATTTACCTACGGGATTAGTTTTGAACCTCAATAATTGTTATTTTGTGCCAAGTTTGAGCATGAACATTGTATCAGGATCTCGTTTAATTCGAGATGGCTACTCATTTAAATCCGAGAATAATGGTTGTTCTATTTATATGAGAGATATGTTTAATGGTCATGCTCCGATGGTGAATGGTTTATTCTTTATGAATCTCGAGCGTAATGCTACACATATTCATAGTGTAAGTACCAAAAGATGTAAGATTGATAGTGATAGTCCCACATACTTGTGGCACTGCCGCCTTGGTCACATAGGTGTCAAATGCATGAAGAAGATCCATGCTGATGGACTTTTAGAGTCTTGATTACGAATCATTTGACACGTGCGAACCATGCCTCATGGGTAAAATGACCAAGACTCCATTCTCAGGAACAATGGAGTGAGCAACCAACTTATTGGAAATCATACATACTGATGTGTGCGGTCCAATGAGTGTTGAGGCTCGCGGTGGCTATCGTTATGTTCTCACCCTCACTGATGACTTGAGTAGATATGGGTATGTCTACTTAATGAAACACAAGTCTGAGACCTTTGAAAAGTTCAAGGAATTTCAGAGTGAAGTTGAGAATCAACGTGACAGGAAAATCAAGTTTCTACGATCAGATCGTGGAGGAGAATACTTGAGTCACGAGTTTGGTACACACTTAAGAAAATGTGGAATAGTTTCACAACTCACGCCGCCTTGAACACCTCAGCGTAATGGTGTGTCCGAATGTCGTAATCGCACTCTATTAGATATGGTACGATCTATGATGTCTCTTGCCGATTTACCACTATCTTTTTGGGGCTATGCTTTAGAGACTGCCGCATTCACTTTAAATAGGGCACCATCGAAATCCGTTGAGACGACACCGTATGAATTGTGGTTTGGGAAGAAACCTAAGCTGTCGTTTCTAAAAGTTTGGGGATGCGATGCTTATGTCAGGAAACTTCAACCTGAAAAGCTCGAACCCAAATCGGAAAAATGTGTCTTCATAGGATACCCTAAAGAAACTGTTGGGTATATCTTCTACCTCAGATCCGAAGGCAAGATCTTTGTTGCCATGAATGGGTCCTTTCTGGAGAAAGAGTTTCTCTCGAAAGAAGTAAGTGGGAGGAAAGTAGAGCTTGATGAAGTATTACCTCCTGAACTGGAAAATGGCGCAACTCACGAAAATGTTCCTGAGGTGCCTGCACCGGCTAGAGAGGAAGTTAATGATAATGATCAAGATACTTCTGATCAAGCTCCTACTGAAATTCGAAGGTCCACAAGGACACGTTCCACACCAGAGTGGTACGGCAACCCTGTCTTGGAAATCATGTTGTTAGACAACAGTGAACCTTCGAACTATGAAGAAGCGATGGCGGGCCCGGATTCCGACAAATGGCTAGAAGCCATGAAATCCGAGATAGGATCCATGTATGAAAACGAAGTATGGACTTTGACTGACTTGCCCGTAGAACGGCGAGCCATAGAAAATAAATGGATCTTTAAGAAGAAGACAGACGCGGATGGTAATGTGACCATCTATAAAGCTCGGCTTGTCGCTAAGGGTTATCAACAAGTTCAAGGGGTTGACTACGATGAGACTTTCTCACCGGTAGCGAAGCTGAAGTCCGTCCGAATCATGTTAGCAATTTCCGCATTTTATGATTATGAAATTTGGCAAATGGACGTCAAAACGGCATTCCTTAATGGTTTCCTTAAGGAAGAATTGTATATGATGCAGCCGGAAGGTTTTGTCGATCCTAAAAATGCTGACAAGGTGTGCAGGCTCCAACGCTCGATTTATGGGCTGGTGCAAGCATCTCGGAGTTGGAACATTCGTTTTGATGAGATGATCAAAGCGTTTGGGTTTACACAGACTTATGGAGAAGCCTGTGTTTACAAGAAAGTGAGTGGGAGCTCTATAGCATTTCTCATAATATATGTAGATGACATACTTTTGATGGGAAATGATATAGAACTTTTAAACAACATTAAGGCCTACTTGAACAAGAGTTTTTCAATGAAGGACCTTGGAGAAGCTGCTTATATATTAGGCATCAAGATCTATAGGGATAGATCAGACGCCTCATAGGTCTTTCACAAAGCACATATCTTGATAATATTTTGAAGAAGTTCAAAATGGATCAGTCCAAGAAAGGGTTCTTGCCTGTTTTGCAAGGTGTGAAATTGAGCTCAGCTCAATGTCCGACCACGGCAGAAGATATAGAAGAGATGAGTGTCATCCCCTATGCCTCAGCCATAGGTTCTATTATGTATGCCATGCTGTGTACCAGACCTGATGTAAACCTTGCCGTAAGTTTAGTAGGAAGGTACCAAAGTAATGCCGGCAAGGAACACTGGATAGCGGTTAAGAATATCCTGAAGTACCTGAAAAGGACTAAGGAAATGTTTCTCGTTTATGGAGGTGACGAAGAGCTCGTCGTAAAGGGTTACGTCGACGCTAGCTTCGACACAGATCTGGATGACTCTAAGTCACAAACCGGATACGTGTATATTTTGAATGGTGGGGCAGTAAGCTGGTGCAGTTGCAAGCAGAGCGTCGTGGCGGGATCTACATGTGAAGCGGAGTACATGGCAGCCTCGGAGGCAGCACATGAAGCAATTTGGATGAAGGAGTTCATCACCGACCTAGGAGTCATACCCAATGCGTCGGGGCCGATCAAGCTCTTCTGTGACAACATTGGAGCTATTGCACTTGCCAAGGAGCCCAGGTTTCACAAGAAGACAAGGCACATCAAGCGTCGCTTCAACTCCATTCATGAAAATGTTCAAGATGGAGACATAGAGATTTGTAAAGTACATACGGACCTGAATGTAGCGGATCCGTTGACTAAACCTCTCCCTAGAGCAAAACATGATCAACACCAGAATTACATGGGTGTTCGATTCATCACAATGTAACTAGATTATTGACTCTAGTGCAAGTGGGAGACTGTTGGACATATGCCCTAGAGGCAATAATAAAAGCATTATTATTATATTTCCTTGTTCATGATAATTGTCTTTTATTCATGCTATAATTGTATTATCCGGAAATCGTAATACACGTGTGAATACATAGACTACAACATGTCCCTAGTGAGCCTCTAGTTGACTAGCTCGTTGATCAATAGATAGTCATGGTTTCCTGACTATGGACATTGGATGTCATTGATAATGGGATCACATCATTAGGATAATGATGTGATGGACAAGACCCAATCCTAAGCATAGCGTGAGATCGTGTAGTTCGTTTGCTAGAGCTTTTCTAATGTCAAGTATCTTTTCCTTTGACCATGAGATCGTGTAACTCCCGGATACCGTAGGAGTGCTTTGGGTGTACCAAACGTCACAAGTAACTGGGTGACTATAAAGGTGCATTACAGGTATCTCCGAAAGTGTCTGTTGGGTTGACACGGATCGAGACTGGGATTTGTCACTCCGTATGACGGAGAGATATCACTGGGCCCACTCGGTAATGCATCATCATAATGAGCTCAAAGTGACCAAGTGTCTGGTCACGGGATCATGCATTACGGTACGAGTAAAGTGACTTGCCGGTAACGAGATTGAACGAGGTATTGGGATACCGACGATCGGATCTCGGGCAAGTAACATATCGATTGACAAAGGGAATTGCATACGGGGTTGATTAAATCCTCGACATCGTGGTTCATCCGATGAGATCATCGTGGAGCATGTGGGAGCCAACATGGGTATCCAGATCCCGCTGTTGGTTATTGACCGGAGAGCGATCTCGGTCATGTCTACATGTCTCCCGAACCCGTAGGGTCTACACACTTAAGGTTCAGTGACGCTAGGGTTGTAGGGATATGTATATGCAGTAACCCGAATGTTTTTCGGAGTCCCGGATGAGATCCCGGACGTCACGAGGAGTTCCGGAATGGTCCGAAGGTAAAGATTTATATATGGGAAGTCCTGTTTCGGGCATCGGGACAAGTTTCGGGGTTATCGGTATTGTACCGGGACCACCGGAAGGGTCCCGGGGGTCCACCGGGTGGGTCCACCTGTCCCGGGGGGGCACATGGGCTGTAGGGGGTGCGCCTTGGCCTACATGGGCCAAGGGCACCAGCCCCACATAGGCACATGCGCCTAGGGTTTGAAGGGGAAGAGTCCTAGGAGGGGAAGGCACCTCCTAGGTGCCTTGGGGGGAGGGAAACCCCCCTTGGCCGCCGCCCCCCTAGGAGATTGGATCTCCTAGGGCCGGCCACCCCCCCTTGGCCCTCCTATATATAGTGGGGGAAAGGAGGGACTTGATACCTTGGCCTTTGGTTGCCTCCTTCTCCCTCTCCAACACCTCCTCCTCCTCCATAGTGCTTGGCGTAGCCCTGCCGGAGTACTGCAGCTCCATCAACACCACGCCGTCGTGCTGCTGCTGGTGCCATCTCCCTCAACCTCTCCTCCCCCCTTGCTGGATCAAGAAGGAGGAGACGTGGTTGTTCCGTACGTGTGTTGAACGCGAAGGTGCCGTCCGTTCGGTGCTAGGATCTCCGGTGATTTGGATCACGTCGTGTTCGACTACATCATCCCCGTTCTTTGAACGCTTCCGCTCGCGATCTACAAGGTATGTAGATGCATCTAATCACTCGTTGCTAGATGAACTCATAGATGGATCTTGGTGAAACCGTAGGAAAATTTTTGTTTTCTGCAACGTTCCCCAACACAAGATCCATCTATGAATTCATCTAGCAACGAGTCATGGGAGAGTGATTGCATCTACATACCACTTGTAGATCGCGTGCCGAAGCGTTCAATGGAACGGGGATGATGGAGTCGTACTCGCCGTGATTTAGATCACCGATGACCTAGTGCTGAACGGACAGCACCTCCGCGTTCAACACACGTACGGAGCGGATGACGTCTCCTCCTTCTTGATCCAGCAAGGGGGAAGGAGAGGTTGATGATGATCCAGCAGCACGACGGCGTGGTGGTGGATGCAGCAGAACTTCGGCAGGGCTTCGCTAAGCAACTACAGAAGGAGGAGGAGGTGTAACAGAGAGGAGGGAGGCGCCAAGCCTTGAGGGTGCGGCTGCCCCTCCCTTCCCTCCCTTTATATAGGGGCAAGAGAGAGGGGGGGCGCAGCCTTGCCCCTTCCTCCAAGGAAGGGTGCGGCCAAAGGGGGGAGGAGTCCATCCTACCCAAGGCACCTCGGAGGTGCCTTCCCCTTTTAGGACTCTCCCCTCCTCTTGTCTCTTTGGCGCATGGGCCTCTTGGGGCTGGTGCCCTTGGCCCATATAGGCCAAGGCGCACCCTCTACAGCCCATGTGGCCCCCCCGGGGCTAGTGGGCCCCTGGTGGACCCCCGGACCCCTTTCGGCACTCCCGGTACAATACCGATAACGCGCGAAACTTTTCCGGCGACCAAAATAAGACTTCCCATATATAAATCTTTACCTCCGGACCATTCTGAAACTCCTCGTGACGTCCGGGATCTCATCCGGGACTCTGAACAACTTTCGGTTTGCTGCATACTCATATTCATACAACCCTAGCGTCACCGAACCTTAGGTGTGTAGACCCTACGGGTTCGGGAGACATGCAGACATGACCGAGACGGCTCTCGGGCAATAACCAACAGCGGGATCTGGATACCCATGTTGGCTCCCACATGCTCCTCGATGATCTCATCGGATGAACCACGATGTCGAGGATTTAAGCAACCCCGTATACAATTCCCTTTGTCAATCGGTACGTTACTTGCCCGAGATTCGATCGTCGGTATCCCAATACTTTGTTCAATCTCGTTACCGGCAAGTCACTTTACTCGTACCATAATGCATGATCCCGTGACCAGACACTTGGTCACTTTGAGCTCATTATGATGATGCATTACCGAGTGGGCCCAGAGATACCTCTCCGTCATACGGAGTGACAAATCCCAGTCTCGATCCGTGTCAACCCAACAGACACTTTTGGAGATACATGTAGTGCACCTTTATAGTCACCCAGTTACTTGTGACGTTTGGTACACCCAAAGCACTCCTACGGTATCCGGGAGTTACACAATCTCATGGTCAAAGGAAAAGATACTTGACATTGGAAAAGCTCTAGCAAACGAACTACACGATCTTGTGCTATGCTTAGGATTGGGTCTTGTCCATCACATCATTCTCCTAATGATGTGATCCCGTTATCAATGACATCCAATGCCCATAGTGAGGAAACCATGACTATCTATTGATCAACGAGCTAGTCAACTAGAGGCTCACTAGGGACATGTTGTAGTGTATGTATTCACATGTGTATTACGATTTCCGGATAATACAATTATAGCATGAATAAAAGACAATTATCATGAACAAGGAAATATAATAATAATCCTTTTATTATTGCCTCTAGGGCATATTTCCATTAGTCTCCCACTTGCACTAGAGTCAATAATCTAGTTACATTGTGATGAATCGAACACCCATAGAGTACTGGTGTTGATCATGTTTAGCTCGCGGAAGAGGTTTAGTCAACGGATCTGCGACATTCAGATCTGTATGCACTTTGCAAATTTCTATGTCTCCATCTTGAACATTTTCACGAATGGAGTTGAAGCGACGCTTGATGTGCCTTGTCTTCTTGTGAAACCTGGGCTCCTTGGCAAGTGCAATAGCTCCAGTGTTGTCACAGAAGAGTTTGATCGGCCCCGACGCATTGGGTATGACTCCTAGGTCGGTGATGAACTCCTTCACCCAAATAGCTTCATGCGCTGCCTCCGAGGCTGCCATGTACTCCGCTTCACATGTAGATCCCGCCACGACGCTCTGCTTGCAGCTGCACCAGCTTACTGCTCCACCATTCAACATATACACGTATCCGGTTTGTGACTTAGAGTCATCCAGATCTGTGTCGAAGCTAGCGTCGACGTAACCCTTTACGACGAGCTCTACGTCACCTCCATAAACGAGAAACATGTCCTTAGTCCTTTTCAGGTACTTCAGGATATTCTTGACCGCTGTCCAGTGTTCCTTGCCGGGATTACTTTGGTACCTTCCTACCAAACTTACGACAAGGTTTACATCAGGTCTGGTACACAGCATGGCATACATGATAGATCCTATGGCTGAGGCATAGGGGATGACACTCATCTCTTCTATATCTTCTACCGTGGTCGGACATTGAGCCGAGCTCAATTTCACACCTTGTAATACAGGCAAGAACCCTTTCTTGGACTGATCCATTTTGAACTTCTTCAATATCTTATCAAGGTATGTGCTTTGTGAAAGACCTATGAGGCGTCTCGATCTATCCCTATAGATCTTGATGCCTAATATGTAAGCAGCTTCTCCAAGGTCCTTCATTGAAAAACTCTTACTCAAGTAGGCCTTAATGCTGTTCAAAAGTTCTATATCATTTCCCATCAAAAGTATGGCATCTACATATAATATGAGAAATGCTACAGAGCTCCCACTCACTTTCTTGTAAACGCAGGCTTATCCATAAGTCTGCATAAACCCAAACGCTTTGATCATCTCATCAAAGCGAATGTTCCAACTCCGAGATGCTTGCACCAGCCCATAAATGGATCGCTGGAGCTTGCATACCTTGTTAGCATTCTTAGGGTCGACAAAACCTTCCGGCTGCATCATATACAGTTCTTCCTTAAGATAGCCATTAAGGAATGCTGTTTTGACGTCCATTTGCCATATCTCATAATCATAGTATGCGGCAATTGCTAACATGATTCGGACAGACTTAAGCTTCGCTACGGGAGAGAAAGTCTCATCGTAGTCAACCCCTTGAACTTGCCGATAACCCTTAGCGACAAGTCGAGCTTTATAGATGGTAACATTACCATCCGCGTCCGTCTTCTTCTTAAAGATCCATTTGTTTTCTATCGCTCGCCGATCATCGGGCAAGTCTGTCAAAGTCCATACTTTGTTTTCATACATGGATCCTATCTCGGATTGCATGGCTTCAAGCCATTTGTTGGAATCTGGGCCCGCCATCACTTCCTCATAGTTCGAAGGTTCACCGTTGTCTAACAACATGATTTCCAGGACAGGGTTGCCATACCACTCTAGTGTGGAACGTGTCCTTGTGGACCTACGAAGTTCAGTAACAACTTGATCCGAAGTACCTTGATCATCATCATTAATTTCCCCTCCAGTCGGTGCAGGCACCACAGGAACATTTTCCTGAGCTTCACTACTTTCCGGTTCAAGAGGTAGTACTTCATCGAGTTCTACTTTCCTCCCACTTACTCCTTTCGAGAGAAACTCTTTTTCTAGAAAGGATCCGTTCTTGGCAACAAAGATCTTGCCTTCGGATCTAAGGTAGAAGTTATACCCAATGGTTTCCTTAGGGTATCCTATGAAGACGCATTTTTCCGACTTGGGTTCGAGCTTTTCAAGTTGAAGTTTCTTGACATAAGCATCGCCTCCCCAAAATTTTAGAAATGACAGCTTAGGTTTCTTCCCAAACCATAATTCATACGGTGTCGTCTCCACGGATTTAGACGGTGCCCTATTTAAAGTGAATGTAGTTGTCTCTAGAGCATATCCCCAAAATGATAGCGGTAAATCAGTAAGAGACATCATATATCGCACCATATCCAATAGAGTGCGATTACGACGTTCGGACACACCGTTATGCTTAGGTGTTCCACGCGGCGTGAGTTGTGAAACGATTCCACATTTTCTTAAGTGTGTACCAAATTCGTGACTTAAATATTCTCCTCCACGATCTGATCATAAGAACTTTATTTTTCGGTCACGTTGATTCTCTACCTCATTCTGAAATTCCTTGAACTTTTCAAAGGTCTCAGACTTCTGTTTCATCAAGTAGATATACCCATATCTACTTAAGTCGTCTGTGAGAGTGAGAACATAACGATATCCTCCGCGAGCCTCAACGCTCATTGGACCACACACATCGGTATGTATGATTTCCAATAAGTTGGTTGCTCGCTCCATTGTTCCGGAGAACGGAGTCCTGGTCATTTTTCCCATGAGGCATAGTTCGCATGTGTCAAATGATTCATAATCTAGTGACTCTAAAAGTCCATCATCATGGAACTTCTTCATGCGTTTGACACCAATGTGACCAAGGCGGCAGTGCCACAAGTATGTGGGACTATCGTTATCAACTTTACATCTTTTGGTATTCACACTATGAATATGTGTAACATCACGTTTGAGATTCATTAAGAATAAACCATTGACCATCGGAGCATGACCATAAAACATATCTTTCATATAAATAGAACAACCATTATTCTCGGATTTAAATGAGTAGCCATCTCGTATTAAACGAGATCCTGATACAATGTTCATGCTCAAACTTGGCACTAAATAACAATTATTGAGGTTTAAAACTAATCCCGTAGGTAAATGTAGAGGTAGCGTGCCGACGGCGATCACATCGGCCTTGGAACCATTCCCGGCGCGCATCGTCACCTCGTCCTTCGCCAGTCTCCGCTTATTTCGCAGCTCCTGCTATGAGTTACATATATGAGCAACGGCACCAGTATCAAATACCCAGGAGTTACTACGAGTACTGGTAAGGTACACATCAATTACATGTATATCAAATATACCTTTAGTGTTGCCGGCCTTCTTGTCTGCTAAGTATTTGGGACAGTTCCGCTTCCAGTGACCCTTCCCTTTGCAATAAAAACACTCAGTCTCAGGCTTGGGTCCATTGCCTGACTTCTTCCTGGCAACTGGCTTACCAGGCGCGACAACATCCTTCCCATCCTTCTTGAAGTTCTTCTTACCCTTGCCCTTCTTGAACTTAGTGGTTTTATTGACCATCAACACTTGATGCTCCTTCTTGATTTCTACCTCCGCTGACTTCAGCATTGAAAATACTTCAGGAATAGTTTTCACCATCCCCTGCATATTGTAGTTCATCACAAAGCTCTTGTAGCTCGGTGGGAGCGACTGAAGGATTCTGTCAATGACCGCCTCGTCCGGGAGGTTGATGTCCAGCTGGGACAGGCGGTTGTGCAACCCAGACATTTTGAGTATGTGCTCACTGACAGAACTATTTTCCTCCATCTTACAACTATAGAACTTGTCGTAGACTTCATATCTCTCGACCCGGGCATGAGCTTGGAAAACTAGTTTCATCTCTTCGAACATCTCATATGCTCCGTGTTGCTCAAAACGCTTTTGGAGCCCCGGTTCTAAGCTGTAAAGCATGCCGCACTGAACGAGGGAGTAATCATCAGCACGAGACTGCCAAGCGTTCATAACGTCTTGGTTCTCTGGGATGGGTGCTTCACCTAGCGGTGCTTCTAGGACATATTGTTTCTTGGCAGCTATGAGGATGATCCTCAGGTTCCGAACCCAGTCTGAATAGTTGCTGCCATCATCTTTCAGCTTGGTTTTCTCTAGGAACGCGTTGAAGTTCATGGAGACATGAGCGTTGGCCATTTGATCTACAAGACATTTTTGCAAAGATTTTAGACTAAAGTTCATGATAATTAATGTTCATCTAATCAAATTATTTAACGAACTCCCACTCAGATTTGACATCCCTCTAGTCATCTAAGTGTTACATGATCCGAGTCAACTAAGCCGTGTCCGATCATCACGTGAGACGGACTAGTCATCGTCGGTGAACATCTCCATGTTGATCGTATCTTCCATACGACTCATGTTCGACCTTTCGGTCTCTTGTGTTCCGAGGCCATGTCTGTACATGCTAGGCTCGTCAAGTTAACCTAAGTGTTTTGCATGTGTAAAACTGTCTTACACCCGTTGTATGTGAATGTAAGGATCTATCACACCCGATCATCACGTGGTGCTTCGAAACGACGAACTTTAGCAACGGTGCACAGTTAGGGAGAACACTTTCTTGAAATTATTTTAAGGGATCATCTTATTTACTACCGTCGTTCTAAGTAAACAAGATGCATAAACATAATAAACATCACATGCAATTATATAGTAGTGACATGATATGGCCAATATCATATAGCTCCTTTGATCTCTATCTTCGGGGCTCCATGATCATCTTGTCACCGGCATGACACCATGATCTCCATCATCGTGTCTCCATGAAGTTGCTCGCCAACTATTACTTCTACTACTATGGCTAACACGTTTAGCAATAAAGTAAAGTAATTTACATGGCGTTTCTCAATGACACGCAGGTAATACAAAAAATAAAGACAACTCCTATGGCTCCTGTCGGTTGTCATACTCATCGACATGCAAGTCGTGATTCCTATTACAAGAACATGATCCCATACATCACATATATATCATTCATCATTCATCACAACTTTGGCCATATCACATCACAAAACACTTGCTGCAAAAACAAGTTAGACGTCCTCTAATTGTTGTTGCAAGTTTTACGTGGCTGCAAACGGGTTCTAGCAAGAACGTTTTCTTACCTACGTGAAAGCCACAACGTGATTTGTCAACTTCTATTTACCCTTCATAAGGACCCTTTTCATCGAATCTGCTCCAACTAAAGTGGGAGAGACAGACACCCGCTAGCCACCTTATGCAACTAGTGCATGTCAGTCGGTGGAACCTGTCTCACGTAAGCGTACGTGTAAGGTCGGTCCGGGCCGCTTCATCCCACAATACCGCTGAAGCAAGATAAGACTAGTAGCGGCAAGAAAGTTGACAACATCTACGCCCACAACAAATTGTGTTCTACTCGTGCAATAGAGAACTACGCATAGACCTGGCTCATGATGCCACTGTTGGGGAACGTTGCAGAAAATAAAATTTTTCCTACGGTTTCACCAAGATCCATCTATGAGTTCATCTAGCAACGAGTGATAATAGTGCATCTACATACCTTTGTAGATCGCGAGCGGAAGCGTTCAAGAGAACGGGGTTGATGGAGTCGTACTCGTCGTGATCCAAATCACCGGAGATCCTAGCGCCGAACGGACGGCACCTCCGCTTTCAACACTTGTACGGTCAGCGTGACGTCTCCTCCTTCTTGATCCAGCAAGGGGAAAGGAGAGGTTGATGAAGATCCAGCAGCACGACGGCGTGGTGGTGGATGCAGCAGTCACCGCAGCAGGGCTTCGCCGAGCTTCTGCGAGAGGGAGAGGTGTAGCAGGGAAGAGGGAGGCGCCAAGATGAAGGGTGCGGCTGCCCTCCCTCCCACCTCCTTTATATAGGCCCCCAGGGGGGGCGCTGGCCCTGGAGATGGGAATCTCCCAAGGGGGCGGCGGCAAGGGGGGTTGGAGTACCCCCTAAGGCAAGTGGGGCGCGCCCCCCACCTAGGGTTTCCAACCCTAGGCGCAGGGGGGGCCCAAGGGGGGCGCACCAGCCCACTAAGGGCTGGTTCCCCTCCCACTTCAGCCCACGGGACCCTCCGGGATAGGTGGCCCCACCCGGTGGACCCCCGGGACCCTTCCGGTGGCCCCGGTACATTAACGGTTACCCTCGAAACTCTCCCGATGGCCGAAACAGCACTTCCTATATATAATTCTTTACCTCCGGACCATTCCGGAACTCCTCGTGACGTCCAGGATCTCATCTGGGACTCCGAACAACTTTCGGTTTGCTGCATACTCATATTCATACAACCCTAGCGTCACCGAACCTTAAGTGTGTAGACCCTACGGGTTCGGGAGACATGCAGACATGACCGAGACGGCTCTCCGGTCAATAACCAACAGCGGGATCTGGATACCCATGTTGGCTCCCACATGCTCCTTGATGATCTCATCGGATGAACCACGATGTCGAGGATTTAAGCAACCCCGTATACAATTCCCTTTGTCAATCGGTACGTTACTTGCCCGAGATTCGATCGTCGGTATCCCAATACTTTGTTCAATCTCGTTACCGGCAAGTCACTTTACTCGTACCGTAATGCATGATCTCGTGACCAGACACTTGGTCACTTTCAGCTCATTATGATGATGCATTACCGAGTGGGCCCAGAGATACCTCTCCGTCATACGGAGTGACAAATCCCAGTCTCGATCAGTGTCAACCCAACAGACACTTTCGGAGATACCTGTAGTGCACCTTTATAGTCACCCAGTTACATTGTGACGTTTGGTACACCCAAAGCACTCCTACGGTATCCGGGAGTTACACGGTCTCATGGTCAAAGGAAAAGATACTTGACATTGGAAAAGCTCTAGCAAACGAACTACACGATCTTGTGCTATGCTTAGGATTGGGTCTTGTCCATCACAACATTCTCCTAATGATGTGATCCCGTTATGAATGACATCCAATGTCCATAGTCAGGAAACCATGACTATCTATTGATCAACGAGCTAGTCAACTAGAGGCTCACGAGGGACATGTTGTAGTCTATGTATTCACACGTGTATTACGATTTCCGGATAATACAATTATAGCATGAATAAAAGACAATTATCATGAACAAGGAAATATAATAATAATCCCTTTATTATTGCCTCTAGGGCATATTTCCAACACCGGCAGCCGGCTGGGCAGCCGGCCGGGCGGAGAAGTCGGACGGGGAGCCGGCAGGAGCGGCCGGGCAGTCGGACTGAGGGTCTTTGCTAGCCCCGATGCCTTGAATAATTGTCTTGCCGTCTTCGGGGTATCCGTGTCCAATTACTCCGACAGTAGCCCCCAAGCCTCCGGGCAACTTGGCAAAGTTGGGCGGAGGTTTTTTTTTGGCGAGTGTTCATGGAAATGATCATGAAAAAGACAAATTTAGTCCTCGCAGATATATCAAATGTTTGCTTTTAGCATTGCAAGTTTTATGCGGAGGGTGCCGACTCGGTTTCGTCCGAGCCCCCTTCAATCTTTTTCATGTCCCCCCACACTTTGGCTTGTGCTCTCGCTTGCCGGACAGCCGCTCTGCGGTCTGTGGCTGAGAGTGGGCCGCGGAGTGGAGTGTACAGTACTTAGACTCTGGGAGCATATTTAACCGAGCAGATACTCGCAAAGGAAACGGTCGGGTCGCCCGAAGCGTTTCTCTTCCCGGACGTTTTTCGCGTGGATGGCCTCCAGCGTTCACTCTTGCTAGTCGGACAGCCGCTCTACGGTCTGTGACTAAGAGTGGGCCTTTGGTACCGCGCACGCTACTAAGCCGTCTGCGGGAACTAATGTCTCAGACCAAGCGGCCAGCCCCGGGGCCAACTCTGGCTGGCGCCGGGGCGAACAGTGATGCAACTGTAATGAAATGCGGAGATAGTCCCCTGAGCATCGCTCGGGGTTATCCATGCTTTCGTGGTGCAAAAAATATGCGGGTGAGGAGCTCACATTGATTTTCGTGTAGCTGAGGCGGAGTTTGCTGAAGACAGCCGGCGCGGCTCGGCACTCGCGGAGTGCGCCGGCGCACCCGCTGGGTGTAGCCTTCGAGCCCCCGTGTGCTCGAAGGGGGGTCCCGGCCGGTCAGGCTCGACCGACCAGGCGGCGAGGCGTCTCGTAACGCCATTTTTCTTCTTTTTCTCTTCTGCCGGCTGTTGGCAGCCGGACAGAACTCTTCTCTTGTCTGCAATCTTCGTGGGGGCGCGCCAGTGCACCCGCTAGGTGTAGCCCCCGAGATTCGGGCCGACTGCTGAGCAGTCTGGCCGGATCTCCCGGCAACTACTTTGTCTTCTTCTTCACGGGGGCGCGTCAGTGCACCCGCTGGGTCTAGCCCCCGAGATTCTGGCCGGATCTCCCTGTGACTACTTTGTCTTCTCTTTGTCCCAGGCGGACGCACATTTCTTTTCCATCCGGCTGGGTAGTCGGACTTATGGAAACGAGCAGCCGGCTCGCATCCTATCTCTCTCTCTTTTTTACAAGGCCAGTCGACCCTTGACTTTTCTTTTTCTTTTTTGTTTTTTTTTTCGACTCCACGCGAGGAGCCGGACCCCTCTCTTTCTTTTCTCTTCTCCAGTGGACCATTGGGCACGCGGCCCTTTTTCTGTCTGCATGGAGCAGCCGGCTGGGGCGCAGCCGCGTGGAGCTGGGGCGGCGGCAGGCCGCCAGACGGGGAGTCGGCGACCCGGGGCCGGCATGCGGCCGGGGCGGAGCAGAGGGGCGCGGCGGACGGGCGCTGGCGCAGCCGGCCGCGCGCGGAGCCGGTGCGAGGCCGGACCCGGCCAGGTCGGAGGCGAAGCCTGCAGGTGGGCGTCGAGCCGGAGACGGCGATGCGGGGCGGAGCCGGACAGCCGGAAGCCGGCCAGGCACGGGAGTCGGAGTCCAGGTGCGGGCGGAGCAGGCCAAGCACGGGAGCCGGCGTCCGGCTGGCGACGGCAAATTGGCACGGAGGCGAAGCCGGTCCGGGCCGGGTGCAAAGACGGCAGGGCACGGGGATGAGGTAGAGCCGGAAGCGGAGGAGGCCATCCGCGGGAAGGCGGCAGCCGACAGCTGGGGAGGCCGGCAGCGGCGACCCGGCCGGCGCGGGGAGGCAGCAGGGGCGACCAGCTGGTCGCCGGCTCGGGGCAGTGCGGGTACGTGCACGCGCGATGGCAGAGCCAGACCGGAGCAGAGGCGGACCCGGTAGGCGCGCGGGGCGGCTGGGGCACGCCGGGCGCGGGGCAGGCCGCCGCGGAGGACAGGTGCAGACGGCGGGGCACGCACGAGGAGGCAGGCGAGCCGGCAGGTCGAAGGAGAGCAGCGCCGCGACTCGGGCGGTCGGGCGTGCAGAAGGCGAGCGCAGACGGCGCGGGCGACGGGCGCCGGGCAGGCCGGGCGCTGGAGCCGGCGACCGGGTGCTGGGCCGAAGCAGAGGCGTAGCGGTAACGCGGGGTGGCAACGGGCAACGGGGAGCCAGCCCCGAGGCCGGCACGCGGAGGCGGGGGAGGCGATGCTTTGCCGGGTGCGTGTGGAACCAGCAGGCGGCGACGGCCTGGTTGTGAAGCTGGGCGCACGGACGCGGAGCAGCAGCTGGGTGTCGCGAGGCGGGGCAGCGCCGGCGACCCGAAGCCGGCGCGAAGTGGCGACCCGGCAGGCAGGTGAGGCGGAGCCGGCCAGGGCACGCCAACCCGGCAGGCGGCGCAGTCGGTGCGAGCCGTGGGTTTGTGCGGCTGGCGGGACGCCGCAGGAAGCTGGCCGCTGGGCTGGCAGCCCAGGCGGCAGCCGGCGACGGGCAGGGGCGCTTCTGGCGGGACCGCAGTGGGCGACAGCCGTGGGCAGAGCAGCTTGTGGCTGACAGGCGGTGAGGAGGTAGAGCAGGGACTCGGGGAATTCCGGGGCTCGTGGCTGAGAAAAGCAACGCAGCAGTGAGGCGCCAAGCAAGCCGGAGGCAGGGCCAGAGGAGGCTCGTGCGGTCGAGGTAGCAGCCGATCCAGCGGGTCAACGATGAGGCCCGGTGGTTGGATGTGGTGGCTAGCGGCAGCAGCAACCGACTAGGAAAATTTACCGGAGCTGGTATGTGCCGGTGTTGCATCCACCGTTCGTCAGTTTCATCAAGATCTGTGTGGTTCCTTAGATATAAGTGAGTAATCTCAGCAGCAAATTTATACAATGGAAATACATGTGGGACCTTTGCATGCTATTGTCAGCTTTGTCAGGAGAGAGAGAAAATGTTAAGAGAAGGCCGGTTGCATGTATGTTAAAATATTCTCTCTCTCCCCATCAAAAGACTTCCTTTAATTTCATTCTGAAATTTTGGATGATAGATATCTTTTGAATGAAAACTCCAATTTTGAATATTTTTATATATTTGAATTCATAGCGAGAAGACCTTGAAAATAAGATCAATTATGGATACATTTGAACTAGTTTCAATTGCGCTGATTTCAAAAAAACATATTTCACTCAAATTGAAAAAAAAATTCACTCGTCTCCAAAAATCATTTCAGTCAATTCACAATAATAATTCACTCATTTAAAATATACGAGCTCACTCATTTCAATTGATAGATTTCATGCATTTTTTAAAATATATTTCACCCATATCTTTAAGCTGATTCCACTCCTTCCAAAAATTGACTTACTTGTTTCATATGATATTCACTGATTTAAAAACACACATGTTTAAAAAACTGATTTCACACATTTTAAGAACATAATTTCACTCATTTAAAAAATATAATTCCACTTAAAAACTAACTTCACTCGCTTCATTCATTTATGAATATAATTTCACTCATTACAAAAACTTATTTCAATCATTAAGAGACCGATTTTACTCGTTTTGCAAGAAAAATCATTTCAATCATTTGAAAACTTTGATTTCAATAATTTCAAAAACCGATTTCAATTATTTCTAAAAAGCATTCGCTTCATGAAACATATTTCACTCACCATAAAAAGTTTCGTAATAACCCAAATTTAGATTGTTTCAAATAACTAGTTTAAAAATTCTAAATAACAAGGTTCACATATTTAAAAAATAAGTAATTCACTAGTTTGAAAAAACACATTTCACTAATTTGGAAAACTGATTCACTCTTTACAAAGAAAACCTCTAATACTAATTTCACTTCGTATTTATGAAATATCTTGAAACATATTTCAATCGTCAGAAATATCAGTTTCAAACATTGAAATAGAAAGTTTCACGGGACAATGGGTATATTTCATTTTTTTTCAAGTATCTTATTTCTCACATGCACTAATTTCAGAAAACGCATTTCACTCACTCAATTAAAATACTATATTCAACTTGTTTCAAAAAACTGATTACCCTAATTACAAAAGATAGATTTCACTCATTTCACTAGTTTCGAAGAAACACATTATAGACACTAAATTGAAATAACAATTTCACTTGTTTCAAAGATATATTTCACTTATTTTTTAAACTGATTGGAAATAATCAGCTTAATGTTTTTTAAATAACTAGTTTCACATTTCTTAAATAACATGTTTCACATATTTTGCACTGAAATATGTTTCATATACATGAAAAACAAAACATTTTTCATTTCAAGAAAAATGGTTTCACTCAATTCAAAGAACTTATTTCACTTATTTCAGAAAACTGATTTCACTCATTTGAAACGTTGAAATTTAATCATGTTTAAATGTATTCAAGATTGATCTTGTTCTAGAGGTCTTGGCGCCAGGAGTTCAAATATATAAAATATTTCTAAAATGGGATTATAGTTTTAAAGATATAAATGAATGAAATTGCTAAAGAGAAAATAAAAGGCAGGAATAGAGTTGCGTGGAGAGTTAGTAAAGTTACTGCATGCATGCGTACCTACGCTGGGAGAAGTTTTCTTCTATTGTTGACAGGGACCCACTTAACTGACACAGATTGGACTATTAACAGAGATACATGAGATTGCTAGCACAATACAAAATGCTATACACATGCACTGGGCCCTAGTGCACGAATCACAAAGTAAATATATGGTGGATGGCCCACCGGTAGCTCCCGCCTCCGGTAAAAAGCACTTTGCGCAGCAGCAACATGCGCAGGCAGGAGAGGAGGCTTAGGAGGAGCGCAGCACTCAATGCGGAGCGAAGAGCAGCTAGCGTCTGGTCGTTATCTGACCAGAGGCCGGCTATTATCTGACCAATATACAACCTCTGTCCAACTCGTATCCGGCTGATGCGTGGGTTGTGCACGCGTAGTGTATGGCCATCATCCGGAGAATGTCTGGCGAGTGTGCAAGTGTTGTCTGATGCATGTACAAGGCATGTATGGCCATAGTCTGGGATGCGTATCTGACTTGCATCCGAAAGATTTTTTGGGTGGTGTATGAATGGTGTATGACCAAAGTTTGACTTGCATCTAGCTAGCTTGCATAGATGATATATGGAGGAGCGAGCGCGCGTTTCGGCAGGAGCAAGGCGCAACGCGGAGGGAAGCAGACGCGAGCGGCGCGTGGATGGCCACGGCCGACCGAAACGAGGCCCCGCGCGCGGCACGCGCGCGGACGGATGGTCGGCGTTGCGGTGGTGGTAAAGAAGGCAAGGCCGATGGCGAGGTCACGCCGCCCCTCACGGCCGTTCCGAGGGCATGTCGATGTCAAGCCCCCGACCGCTATCTGAGGAACGGCGCGACGCCGCGGCGGTGAAGACGAAGATGGCGAGGCCGACGGCGAGGACGCGCCGCCCCCTCTCGCGGCCGCTCCGGGGGCGTGTCGGTGTCGAGCCCCCGAGCGCTACCCGAGAGACGGCGCGACGCCGCGGTGATGATGACCAAGATGGTCCCGCCCGGACTGTGAAACCAGCAGCAGCGTGGTAGCATAGTACCGCATCACGGTGGGCGTCAACTGTCGTGGTATTCTCACGGGGGGCTTGCGAGTCGACATATGCCACAAGGGCTTAGTGTGAGGGTAAGACTGCTGCTAATAGGACCGGGAGCGGGTATGCGAGTAGCACGCGGTGGTTTACCCAGCTTCGGAGCTCTCCGGAGAGATAATACTCCTACTGTTGTATGTCTGAGTATATCTATCTGGAGTGTATATCGGGCAGTGCAAAGTGTTCCTGGATCTGTATCTGGGATCAATGCCAAGTGCATCTGATCTGGTATATGCATGCGTACGACCGGCTCTAGTGGCCATGTATGGCCATGGCTTGTGGCCGTGAGTGGCCTTGTGGCCAAATGAATGTGGCCGTGGGAGTCCATCCCCTAGATGGATGGATGTGTGCCTCCTTTTATAGTGTGAGGCTAGCTTAGCTTGTAAGCTATGTGGTGGTATGGGAGCAAGGCATGGTGGGTGTCATCCTTGTTCCCCGGGTCACTTCATAAATAGTGCCAGGGACAAGTGACACTATACATGATGGCTGAGATGACATGTGAATAGTGCTCGGGTACATCCGTCTCGTCGGTGTCTCGTCGATGTCGGATCGGGCTGTAGTCGGCAGCCGGTTGGTTCGTGCAGTCGGTCAGCCGGCAGCCGGCCGGGCGGAGCAGGCGGACGGGGAGCCGGCAGGAGCGGCCGGGCAGTTGGACTGAGAGTCTTTGCTAGCCCTGATGTCTTGAATAATTGTCTTGCTGTCTTCGGGGTATCCGTGTCCAATTACTCCGACACATGGAGATTGTGAACGTCGGGTTTACAAATGGAGTTTAAAAACTGCCGGGTCACCTTTTACAAATTTGGTTTACCATCAAAGCATTAGTGGTCGTCGCCGTTGTTGTCCTTGTTGTGTGTCTGTGTGTGTACTTATCTTTGTCTCCGTGGGTTCTTGGCGTGCGCGCTTAGGAGGGTGTGTGCATTCGCCTGTGTACATATAAGTCACGTAATCTCCAAAAGGAAAAAAATAAAATAGTTGTGCGGTTCAGAAACAAGAGTCTGATCTCTGGTGTATATGTATCATTACTACCATGCTACTCGCTTTCCTAGCAGCAGATTAGCTTAGTTTATTCGGAAACCTAAGAACTTTTTGGAAGCTTGTGGGGTTGTGGTTGTGCCTATTTTACTTCACTGGTCATCTTTGTCCATCCATCACCCATGGCGTCGACTTGAGTTTGCACAGGCTTAACGAGCTTCAAACGAACAGAACCGAGCAGTGTTTTCTGCTCGTTGAGTTTAATGAGTTGATGCTTAAAAAGCATGAGCTTAACAAGCTTCAAACAAACAGAGCCGAGCAGTGTTTTCTGCTTGTTAAGCTTAACAAGTCGAGCCTTAATGAGCACGAGCTTAATGAGTCGAGCCTTAACGAGCCGAGCAACTCGTTAATCCACCTCTACAGGTGAATACACATCCTTGCTCGAAAGAAGACAACAGCTGAACTTGTGTGTTAGGCTCTCTAGTCTAGCTAAGATTTTTTTTTACTTACTTGTGAAACAACCTCTTTCTAAGATACATAGTTTCGATTTAAGGACAAAAATAGTTCTGCTGCTATCACAGATTCACAGGGGTAGTACGATGGGCATGCATGCAATTCCTGTTGCTATCATAGGGTGGTATGATTGGCATGCAAGCAGCTAGCCACAAAGTAAACAAACATTTAAATCAGGCAGTACAACATTAAGCTGCTAGGAAATGATCCTTTGAGCAAGTTCTTTCCCATCTTTTCATTTCGCACACACACCTCTATTTGTTTTTTCTAGTGGACATCTGCCTCTTTTTATTTCGAGGAAGGCCAAAGGCAATAATATTAAATAACACTAGACGTCCCAACAATATGAAATTACAAACAAATCTGTAGAAAAAAGACACCTTCTTTCTTCTTCATCCACCGGCAGCACGCCATGAGCAAAGCTTGTTGCTGCCTCTAGGCCTCCGTGTTATCATAGCAACCCTGCTGAAACACAAGAGCATATATAAGCAGCGCCTGACAAGTCGTCTATGTATACCAGAAGGCGTTATCGACCATGACAAGGATAGATCAACGTAACGGAGAGAATAGCACCGAGAATGGCCAGAAGACAATCCCAACTCCAGCCAGGGAGAGGAAGGGGACACAAACCTAACAAGTTGCCCAAGAAGACATATGAGGGTTACCTTTATCGAAAAGGGAAGGAACTGAAGAACAAAAATCGGCCGCAACGACATCCACTATGCAGGCCGCCGCCGTAGCGGTCGTGGGCTGTCGGAGGTCAGGGAAACACACGGCGGCGGCGGTGGGCCAAGGGTCTCAATTTGCAGAAACCTAGAACAGAGAACGGGTTGTAGAGATAAAGGTTTTTGCATGCTTGCGTTCTACTCCCTCTGTTTTCAATTATAAATCTTTTTAAAGATTTTAATATGGACTACATGTGAAGCAAAATGAATGAATCTACACTCTAAAATAAGTCTACATAAATCCAAATGTTGTTCGTATTAAAATCTTTAAAAGGACTTATATTAAGAAACAAAGGGAGTAGATAATGCCTAGATGCACTTTCTTGTTACCAATCAATGAAACTGACATGGAAGTAATGCTTGCATTCTTCCCTGCTACGGTTAGAGGACGAAACACGGCCAGAAAAATACCAACTACACTAAAGGAATTATATATTTGTCAAAGAATAAAAAACCGTATTGATACATGTGGACTGCATTTGTGATATAGGTCGTGAGACGTGAGATATTATTATGGAACTGTCTATATCTCATCTAGATGTGAGATAATATCTCACATCTAAGTATGACATCATTATTTTTTCGAACATGTTTGTTTGTTTGTTTTGTTACGATCGCTAACCTCGCTCACGTAGCCTTTTAATTTTGAGAATCGCTCACGTAGCTAACGTCCAGCCCATCACTACCGTGGCTAACGATTCCCACTTGGGCTGCTCCAAGAAAAATAATGATCATGAAAATAACAATCGGTTGTACCTTGCATAACACACTAACCTTAAGAAAAAGCACAAAAGCCTGTACGTCCCAAAAACGCATCTACGTGGGCATTAATTGTTTTCTTTTCAAATGATGAAAATGCTTTCGGGTAAAAAGCTTACATTTTTCAAGTAAATATTTTAATAAAACTTGATGAATTTAAATATTATGCACTGCTTTGAAAAATGTCGGCGAACTTGACGGGTACAAAAAATGTTCACGAGTCTGAAAAATGTTTGCGACTATAAAAATTGAAAATCTGAAAAAAAATACTCATGAGTTCCGAAAATATTTGTGATTTAGAAAAAACACAAGTTCAAAATTTGCTTGTGGATTCAAAAATTGCTCGTGAGTTTGGAGCCCAGTTGTGAGTTACAGATGATCGATTTGCAACTAAGGTGAAATTTTAATTAAGGTGGCAACATAAAACTTCAAAGCCTAGTTGCAAGTTGATGGTGGACTTGCAACTTGGGCAACAACAAAAATTTAAACCCGGTTGTGAGTAGAAGGTGGACTTGCGAATGAGTGTGAACAAAAAATAGGTCAAGCCATGTTGCAAGTCGAGGGCGAGCTTGCAACTAGGTGCGAATAAAAAAGGTAGGGCTCAGTTGCGAGCCGAGGTTAGGCTTGCAACTGAGGTAACAACAACTATCGTCCTGGTTGCAAGTTATGGGTGGGCTTGCAACTGGGGTGAGAACAAACTACAATCCTGGTTGCGAGTCGATGATGGAGTTGTAGCTGGGATGACAAACACACTATATGCCTAGTTGCGAGTCGCGGGGTGGGCTTGCAACTGGGATGAAAACAAACTACGAGCCCAGTTGTGAGTCGAGGGTGCATTTGCAACTAGGGTAACTACATCTACAAGCCCCAATTATGAGTCGATGGTGGACTTGCAACTTGGGAAACTACAACTATAAGCCCAGCTGCGAGTCGAGGGTGGACTTGCAACCAGGACAACTACAACGTAGGGCCCAGTTGTGAGTTGAATATGGACTTACAACAAGGATGAAACAACACAAGCCTAATTATGAGTCGAATGTGGATTTGCAACTATGACAACTATGAAACTACGAGCCTAAATGCGAGTCAAGGGTCGACATGCAACTAGGATGAAACAAACTACGTGCCCAGTTGCAAGTCAAGGGTGGACTTGCAACTAGGATGAAAAAAAACAAAGGTCAAGTTGCGAGTCAAGGGTGGAGTTGCAACTAGGATGAAATACACTACGGTCCTAGTTGTGAGTCAAGGGCGTACTTGCAACTCGGACAACTACACAAAACTACGGTACCATTTGCATGTTGGGGGTGGACTTGCGATTGAGACAAGAACAAAATAGAAGCCCAGTTGCGACTCGAGCATGGAGTTGCAACTGGGATGAAAAGAAAAAAAGATGCTTAGTTGCGCATCGAGGGTGGACTTGCAACTAGGACAACTACAATCCCATTTTGCGAGTCGGTGATGGAAATGCTACTTGGAAAACTACAAGCCCAGTTGCGAGTCAATGGTAGACTTGCAACTGGGGAAATAAACAATTGGGCCAATTGCGAGTCAAGCGTGGACTTGCAACTGTGATGAAAAAAACACAGGCTCTAGTTACGAGTCAAGTGGTGGGATTGCAACTCGGACAACTACACCAACCCATGGACAACTGGGATAACAATGAAACTATGGCCCAATTGCGAGTCAAGGGTTGACTTGAAACTGGGACAACTATAAAACTACGAGCCTAGTTGCGAGTCAAGGGTGAACCTGCAACTGAAATAAAATAAATTATGAGCCTAGTTGCGAGTCAAGGACAGACTTACAACTTCGAAAAATATACAAATTACAGTATCATTTGCGAGTCAAGGGTGAACTTGCAACTGGCACAATAAAAACTACAAGCCCAGTTGCGAGTCGAGTGTAGATCTACAACCTAGATGAAAATAGAACACATACCCAGTTGCAAGTCAAGGGTGGACTTGCAACTGGGACAACTATGAGGCCATTTGCGCGCCGAGGATGGACATGTAATTAGGACAACTACGAAACTACGAGCCCAATTGCGTGCCAAGGACCGACTTGCAACTAAGATGAAACAACCTACGGACCTAGTTGCAACTCGAGGGTAGACTTGCAACTGGAACAACTATACAAAACTTCGATATGAGTTGCGAGTCGAGGGTGGACTTGCAACTCAGACAAGTAAACAAAACTATAATATGAGTTGCGAGTTCAGGATGGACTTGCAATTGGGACAACAACAAAACCTATATGCCTAGTTGTGAGTCTAGGGCGAACTTGGAACTGTGACAACTATGAACTACGAACCCAGTTGCGAATCAAGGGTGAACTTGCAACCAGGATGAAACAAACTATAGGCCTAGTTGCGAGTCAATAGCGGACTTGCAACTAGGACAAGTACACAAAACAACGATATTCTTTTAAAGTTGAGGGTGAAATTGCAACTGGGAAATAGCAAACTATAAGCCCAGTTGCAAGTCGTGTATGGACCTGCAACTAGGATGAAAAAACAAAACACATACCTAGTTGTGAGTCAAGAATGAACTTGCAACTGGGACAAGTATGAATCCATTTACGAGTCGAGGGTCGACTCTACAATTTCTCCACCACGCCACAAAAAATGCACAGCCAAAAACGAACAAAAAAGAAACGGACCGCGCCTCCTGAACTATAACATGGATGGGCCCATGTGAAAAGAAACATGAGAACTGGCTGACACAAAACAAAATGGGACAAGAGGACGGACAACAAAAAAGAACGTGCTGACACGGATGCACATGATCTAATTTATGCGAACATTAAACAAATCAGATGATTATAAACTTAGATGAGACATCAGTAAATCTCATCTAGATGAGGTTTAGCAAATCCGAAAGAAAACAATCTACTTACGCCCTCTGCAACTACACAACAAAATAAACAAAGCAAGGAATAAAAAGATAGGTGACCCTCCACAAAATGATACAACCCACAAAATAAAGCCAATACACAAAATATAAAAGTATAAAAACAACTTGCTAAAGAAAGTCATATCAAGCCTCACTGCTTCGTAAAGGACGAACAAAAAACACGACAACAAGCGCAACTCAGAAACACGTATATCTAACGGTATATGAGTTAGATGAGACATTGTTAACTCTTATCTAGATGAGAATTAGCAAAACCAATCTGAAACAGAACAACTAGATCACGTCTTAAAACGGTCCAAAACAAAACGCACACACAAGCAAGTCGACAAATAGACACCACACGCACGACGTGACACAGGACGAGGCTACAAAATTATTCGCGATCAAGATTTACAGGACACTTAAACAAATAGATGACAATGTGATTTTTTCATGAATATAAAACAAAATAAACAAAGAATAAAAAAGAAATGAAAAAAGAAAAATATAAATATAAATAAAAGACAAAAACAAGAAACTAAATTAGTTCATAATTTGAAACAAATAATGAAACATGAAAAAGAAGAAAAAGACGACAAAAGGAAAAAAGAATGCAGCAGCCCATATAGACTGCAGCCCATAATAAGAAGAACCTATACGAACCAGTACCTGAAACGCGACAAGCAAACAACGTACGCACAGAAACAAACAACAGCGTGAGCGTATATTTTAAAAGGAATACGAATCGTAAATTTTTTCATCGAACGGCTTAGGAGTTAGATGTGAGATAACTATTTCACATCTAGATGTGAAATAGCAAATCCGTATTATTATTTGATAGGGTGATGAGGCTATCTTTGGCCTGCTGTGCTCCCTTGATGTTGATGCCTGCACTGCAGTGGAAAGGCGTGATGATGATGGGAGGCCTTTGACGAAAAAGAGTTTTCCCCCGTTTTATATTATAAAGCAAACATCTGATACATCCAACTCGCTGGGGCCGCAGCACAGATAAGCCCCAAAAGAAAAACAAGAAGAAGAAAGAGAAATAAATGCCGACCACGGCAGATCAACGAAGAAGGGAAGTCCGGCAACCGCTGCACCCTCCAAAGAAGTACCACCATGCTCCCAGCATCCCGAAGCGCCGCGCCCCAAGCAACACCCTCAAGAGGGAGTGTGACTATGTCGCGGCTGTTGCCCGAACAAGTTCTAGGGTTTCACCCGGTACGCGAGGGATAGTGGGGAAGGGGTGTACCCGATGCCCCTCATGAAGGTCCGACGGCGCCCGCAGGCGTCATCGCATCGGTGCCGGCCAGGCCGACAGGGATTTCTCTCGATCCACAACCACCACCACCTTAGGCATTTCGAAATGCACCACCTCCTCGGCCACCCACCAGTTTGTGCCACCACGATTACCGAACAACCCTCCCCGCTTCACTGGAGCTGTCAACACGAGGCTTGGAGAGGAAGAGGAGACACCAGCCACTGGAGCGACCACAACTCGACCGGAAGGAGGGGACAGCCTCCACCGCCACAGCGGAGCCGACCGGACGCGGCGACGAGGACTTGCCAGGCCTTGATGGCAAGTCCCGTCACCACGCTGCAGCACGCCGGCCAACGAAGTCCTCACTGCCTGAGACCGCCGCCACCACGCCATCACCAAGGAACGTCGCCGCCGAGCACCAAGCCACCGGCCCGCGCCAACCCAGATGGGCCCAAAAGGGCCCAGATCTGGGCTAGGCGGGCGCCGCCAGCCACTGCTCCACCGCGCCGCCCCACGGCCAACGGCCGCACCGCCGCGTCGAGAGTCACCGGGCCCGCGGCACCACCACCGACGCCGGCCGAGGAGCACCGCCACAGGCCCCCACCGTCCGAGCAGGAGGGAGCCGCGCGCGGGGAA
>NC_041383.1:23259235-23269442 GCF_002162155.2 Triticum dicoccoides
GCCCGCCGCCGCCAGCACCACGCGGCTGAGGCCCGGCGGCGCTCGCTGGCGGCGGCGGGAGGAGGCAGGGGCAGGGGAGGGGCGCCGGAGAGGAGCGGCGAAGGGGCCCCCGGTCGCCCCGCTCGGGGAGGCGACGCAGGGGTACGGGGAAGGGAAGGAAGGGGTAGGGGAGGGGAAGGGGAGAGCGGGGGCGTTTCCCTCCAAGCCAGTCGATGGGAGGCCTTTAGACGAAAGGTGTGATGATGATCGGATCCCGCTCGTTAGATTTCTCGAGGAGTATGTGATATTTCGTCTTCCTCCCTCCTTTGGGTGGCACGACGCGCGACGACGACCGGCCGGGGGTTTGCATCATCATGGATTCTAGCCGGCCGGCGCCGCTTTCCTTGGTGGCAAATTAATCCACGCGCCATTGCGTTAGCTCAGGCAAGTCAGACGAGTCCTAGTGATTTTTATCCCAAAGAGGTGCACCTAGAGCTAGAGTGCCTCTTCTTATCTCCAGAGAAGGTAGTAACTAACCCCCCCCCCCACTTAAGATTCGCATAAATTACTATATTTTGGTGTCCTACTCGAGTAAATTACATCTATAGTACCTGAACTTGATCCTAGGGTTCACTTTGGTCACTGTATTCAGGAAAGGTCAAAATACGGTCATCGAGGTTGCTAGGACGTGTCACTCTACGGTCCAGGGCCGTCTCCAGAAATTCGAGGCCCCAGGCGAAAACCAAAATGTGACCCAAAATTTTAAACAGTTCACATAACAGAAGAATTATTATGCGTAAAGCATACTATCACTTTATTATATAATTGCACTTGGAGATTAAAACACACTTCGTAGGTCCTGATTGAAGTGACGAACGGAACCGCAGTCCATGGCTGTTGCGTCTTCACGCAGCAAGACGATCAGCAATAGGAATAGATCGGAGGTAACTGCGCTGGCGCCGGCACTACTGCTAGGGCCTTCATCAATCCCCGATCGCTGTTCGCGAGACATAGATGGCAGTTCGCTGCTTGTTCGTCTGCAATCGCCGGAATCAGGCGATCTCTATCCAGTCTTCTCATCGTGCTATTGGGCCTCCAATCTTCTTCTCTGGAATTGTGTTATTTGGGCCTCCCGTACGTTAGTTTCCTACTTTCCTTATCTGGTTTTTGTAGCGATCTTTTAGCGGCAGGGAGGTATCATCGTACAAAGGGTTTTTCTCTCGATGGGGGCCCCATGACTTTGTGGGCCCAGTGCGGTCGCTCACCTCGCTCCCCCTCATCGACGGGCATGGTAGTACCGTATCCATTGTATTTGGCTGATGTGGCGAATACACCTCTCTCTACTGCCACTCCTCTCTGAAATTCTGTCGAACGTCTTATCTGTGTTCACCGTTGAACAGCACGCCGAGCTCCAACAGCTGATGTACCTCTCCAGCGCCGCGTTCTAGAGCTCCCGAAGCCTTCTGTGGTCCATGAACGATGCTAACTTGAATCTCCAACTCCCGCGCCACACCCAACTTGAAGTTCATCAGCGTCGTTGGCCGACTGCGGGCACCATGTTTGCAAGTGCACGGGTGCGTGCGTGGCCGATCGGCACCATGTTTGTGATTTCGTCAACACAGCCTTCCACCCTACTATGCTCCTCCGCATATGTTCAACCTTCATCGCCTGCCTGACATGGATGTCGACATGCTCTTTCCGCACCTCTCGTCTAGCTACACCCCCACACTTCACAGGCATACTCCTGGTTAGTGTACTGGTCGGCACACTGTATGCCAGGTTGGGCGCCGTCTTTGTTTGAAAAGGGATCACAGAGCGCGATGCTATACATGCGCGGGGACTCGACGCGGAGAGCTGCGACGATGTCGGTCTGCTCGCGTACAGCGTACAGCTTCGCCCCGCGGAACATCATGTCCGCCTGTTCTTTCTACCGCCGCCGGGCGACAGTGTCGAGCTACACGATTCGGCGAGGCTACAACCTAACCATCGTATGCCTCCCATTGAGCCGAGGAAACACATGGAGGTCGCCCCGCACGGCGGCATCGCTCTGTATTCTGAACACCACAGATGAGTTGGCAACGCTGGAGGGGACGTAGATTGCGGTGACGGCGGCAGCATGGCCTCCGTGATGGTCGGAGAAGTGCTCTATGTGGCGCACTAGGCAAGCAGATGAGGTACACGTGAGGGCAACCGACTTTCCAGGAGGCGGCGGCGCAGGCGGCCGAGGTGCGAGCCGACCTCGTAGTCATCTCGGAGCATGTCGAAGAAGGCGAGCTTGTACGGGTGCAGTAGCAGGGCGGTCTTCCGCCTTGATAGGGACGACGCAATGTGAAGAAGGGTGATGGGGAAGTAGAGGCTTTTGACAGAAGAGAGTCGAGCAGTCATGCGGTAGATCGTCACGGGCTCCATTGATAGTCGGCATACGCGGCGGGCAGTGCTCAGGTTCCTGCGAAGAGAGATGAGAAGGATGAGCTTGCCATGTAAGCAAGTCAACGGTTAGGAAGGTCAACATATACCACATCAGTGAAATACGATGGATATGGTGGCGGTAATCGTAGAGTGACACATTTACACAACTTCAGTGACCGTATTCTGACAGTTCCTGAATACAGTGATTAAAGTGAACCCTAGTGTCAAGTTTGAGGACTATATATGTAATTTACTCGTCCTACTCCTCCATCAGATTAGCTACTTAATGGGAGTGCCTATCTTCTGCCACACACTTCCAACGGTCCTGTTAATTCCGTCCGAGACTCTTTTTTTTCCTTTTGGCGTGGTCTCCCTTTTCCATTACCACCGTTCATTACTTAATGGGAAGAAGATGACCATCCGCTACTCATTGTGTGCATACGGTTTGCGGAACCGTGCACGTGATGACTGTGGGTTGGACGGTCAGCTAATTGCAGCAGCTCAGCAAGTGGGGGCGGCGATACACGATGACTTATTTCTTGGTGGTGCTCTTTGAGCTCTGCGTCTCGATTTTGGGGGTTAAAACCCTTGGTCAAGCCTTCATTGATTGTACCTACCAATTACGGTTCTCTAGTCGTTTTTCCTTGTTGAAGGCATTGTCTGATGATCGGATCTTTCCGGGGCGAAAACCCATGTTCTGACTTGTGCGGTTAGACATGGCGACAACAACTCTTGTGCACTGTTACCATCTTGGAGGCGTCATTTTGGAGAAGCCTTACACGGAGTATAGGTGTCGTTAATGGTGGTGGTTTGTTCATGTTGCTGCGAGACTCTGATCGCTCTGGCAGGGTTTCCTTATTTTTCTCTTTCTTTTTTGTTTTTCCTTTTCGGCTCTGTGCTTCCTTCATGTCTAGACTAGCTAGACATTTTTGTTGTTGCAGAGGCTGGGTGTACGTGGTATCTATTTGATATTAATATATTTTCTTTATCAAAAATTACAAACAGCCGCACACGACACACCCTCCTTGCTGGAGGCGATTCCTAGCATGTATTTGGCAAACAGGTGCACACGACACACCCTCCTTGCTGGGCCGGCCCATCTACCCTTTCTCTTTTCTGCTTTTAAAACGCGGAAACAGCGCTCTCGTGGAGAATCAAACAAGAGACCTCCCACTTGGTGTCGCACTGAGGTAACTAACCCGGCACACAGTCGGATCTTGTATGCTTTTCCCTATCAACACTTTCCATCTTTTATTCTATTTTTTATTTTTCCTTTCCTTTTTTATTTTTTGTTTTCTATTTTTTTCTTTTCTTTTAAAATTTGACGAAATATTTTTCAAATCCATTGATTTTTTTTCAAAATTGATAAGGTTTTTTTCAAAATTGATAAAAAAAATTCAAACTCAATGAACATTTTTTAATTTTAATAAACTATATAAAAATTGGATGAACTTTTTTCGAATCCACTGAGCTTTTTTCAAAATCGATGATTTTTTTTCAGATTCAATGAACTTTTTTCAATTATGATGAACTTTTTTCCCATTCTATAAACTTTTTTCAATTTTGATGAACTTTTGTCAAATTCTATGGACTCTTTTAGATTTGATGACCATTTTTTAGAATTTAAGAACTTTTTTACAAATTCATGAACTATTTTAAAATTTGTGATATACTTTTGAAAATCCATGAACATATTTGAATTCACAGTTTTTTCTTTTTTCTTATTTTCTAAAAATAATTTATACTACGTATATAATTTATATTATTTGTTGTTCTAGAATAAGGCTCAAATAGAGCACTTTCCAGATTGTAGTCGAGATGGTGAGGTCGGTCTAGGGGTTATGGCGAGTTCGATACCCAGCTCCCCCATTTGACAGTTTACATGTCTTTTCCACTTTTTGTCTTGACGTTCACTTCCTGTGAGCGCACGCGGGATTTACTGGGCCGGCCTGCTACGCGCCCTGCAAGCGGCAGATTCTCTAATCAACGCTCACTGCACCGAATAGGAGCTCCCCCTACTGGACGCTTTGTGCGTGTAAATGTCAGGAAGTCGGATTTGCCGGTCCATTTAGTGCTGGCATGTAATAAGAGGATTACTTCGGGTAGCGAGCAGGTTTCCAGTTTTTCTTTCTTTTTATTAGTTTTCAGACGACTTTTGATTTTATTTTCATAAAATATGAACATTTATTTATTTTAAACATTTCAGTTTTTTGAGATTTTTATTTGAAAATAATAATTATTTTTTCAAGATTTGTGAGTGCTTTTTGAATAAATAGAAATATTTATTGAAAATTTTGAACATTTGTTGAAAACGTGAAAAACATTTAAGGGAACATAAATACTTCCTTCGTCCCAAATTACTTGTTGCAGAAGTAGATAGAAATGGATGTATTTAAAACTAAAAATATGTCTAGATATATCCATTTGTGCGACAAGTAATTCTGGACGGAGGGAGTATTTAAGTAAAATTGTGCCCATCATACATCATTAATTAGCACGTAAATATCCACCGCTTGTCGGTGTGCTCATCGGACACATACATCACTATGTATTATTTCGAATAATTCACCGCCCGTTCAGAATGACCCGTGAATGGCGTCTTGGTCATGTTCCCCATCAGACAAGCTTCACATCTACCAAATGATTTAGAATCAGAAAACGGTTAAACTCCATTTTTATGAAGTCTTTCCATATGTTTCTTTCCGATGTGTCCAAGTCGGCAGTGCCACATGAAAGTGGTATTCGTGTTGAAGCATGCATATTTGAAAGGCGGCATCATATATTGTAGGAAAATAAAAAGCTACAAAAAAGGGTGTGAAATTTCTGATGGGAAAAACGGTGGCATTAGCTTGCGAATGCAAGACGAACCGATGAGTTGGCATCAAGTAAAGCAAATTATTTGCACAAATATAAAATGATAGAGATGGATAACGATGAAATGATTGAAAGTAGTAACGTAGATGGCACGAAGGAGATGAGTACTAAAGTTCATTGTGGAACAAGTGGACCGAGGAAGAAGAAGGTGAACATGACCAATGTACGGCTAGAACTGCTTGGACAATAATAAAGAAGAAAACGAACAGAACAGAAGACGGACCATAGGCACGGAACGGACATAGAAGGTAATGGACTATGGATGGGCTTAGGCCCATATAAAACAATAATTATTGGTTAATCTCTAAGGCCCATGCATGTGTACGACAAGTGGTGGAAAGTTTAGTATCATATTGCTAACAGTAAGAAGAGTGAGACTTTTTTATAATAGCTGCTCTACCACTTGCTATTGGGAGCTTGGAATAGGAGATGTACACGCGCGCTCCTCCTCCTTCGCCCGCCTCGTCACGCCACGACTCGTCATGACCCTAGCCGTCATCTACTGGCTGATGCCGAGGCGGCTAACCGGAGGGTATAACTCGTTCATCCCTTATCTACTCGTTCATGTGTTGGCCACATATATGCTGTTCATAGATGGTTCGTTTCTATGTACTGTACGTGCTCACATGCTTATTTATTGGTACGAGATGCATACCATATTTGCCATACTAATTATTTACTCGTGGATTAGATTAGTCGGAAAAGTGCTAATATTTCCAACAGAAGGATGGCTCGACGACATATTTGTACAGTGTAAACATGTGTATTGTCTCGTATCGAGATAGTTTCGAATTTGCGTCGATTTTTCAGATGAACGAATTTTCGGATCACGGCGCAGATCCAACAGTTGGTTGGAGAAGAATGCCGTGCGATTTTCTGCTCATTCATTGTAAGACTGTAAGACAAAGCAATATTGCTTCAACCAGTAGCATATACGTGGTGCAAGTTGAGTGCACGCACCCTTGTAGGTGATCGAGATCCGAGCGGAGCGACGGAATTGTCGAGCATTTTCGGTGCATGCATTGTTGGATCGACGGCCGGAACACACTGGACACTGTCCTTTTTGCCGTCCGCCACCTGCACGGCGTTAATGAGGCAGCAATCTTTCGCGAGCGCTGGTTAATTGGTGGTCGGTGGTTGGGTTCCGGCACTGCGTCGGCCGGGATCGGTCGTCGTCTCGTCGATGCATGTGTGCATGTGCCATTGTTGACCCCGCTGCGTTCTGATGACGCCTCGGTGTGCACTTGACTACCGATCGATCTCGATAGATGGATCGAGCGCAATGGGCATGCATGCTTGGCCTCCTGCATCACACGAGCGGTCTTGTCGAGAGAGCATGGCTAACCTAGCTAACATCTGCATCTTTTTTCCCTTTTTTCGAAAAAAACTTCTGATCTATCCATCAACTGTTAAGACAGTACAAAAAACGTCAGAAATAAAAATGGGTCTCGTGATCAACCTGGATATATAGGGTAACAACGTCGTCGATTTTTTTTGTCCTGAGCAAGCATTGATGGATCGATGGCGATGGGAACACATGCATTGTCGTCCACGAACTCGGTGGGCTCGTGGACGTGGCGACGTGGCCTGGGCGTGTCTGCCCATCATCTGTGCGGATGTGCGATGCCGAGTGCCATAGCTCGTGTTGCGTTGCGTTCTGATGATGCCTCCCTCGATGGCCAATCCATTGATTAATTGATTGATCCAGCATACATAATGGTCCCATCCCTCTCCCACGCGCGCGCGCGCGCGCAAAACGTGCGTTGGCCGTTCCCTAGCTGCAGTACCTCTCTCCATCATCGGGTGCCGTCTGGAGCTTCACATGCATGGTCAGAATTCATGGCAAAGGTGACACCCGGGCAAGTGTGGCCTACTGCACTGCAAAATTTGGGGCCAAATTTGCAGCCGGCCAATTGTGAGTGGCGCGATGCGTTCATGTCTAGTAGGAGTATAAAGCAAAATGTTCGAGAACGGCGTTTCGGTGCCCGGGTGCATCTGCACCCGGTCAAAAAAAAATTCGTAAAAAATTCAGAAAAATTCAAAAAATTCCAAAAAAATTGGGTGGTAGACAATTTGATGCGTGAGGTACGCTCTAATTTTCAAAACATTTGGACTTGTGTGCAGCTCTCAGCAAAAAAGATAAATCAGACCAGAACAGTATATGAACAGTACACATTTTTACAGACCTCCGATTTGTCTTTTTTGCCGAGAGCTGCACAGAAGTCCAAATGTTTTGAAAATTGGTGCGTCCCTCACGCATCAAATTGTCCAACCACCCAAAAAAAATTTGGAATTGTTTGAATTTTTCTATTATTTATTTTGATTTTTTTCGTGAGCGCAGGTGCAGATGAGCTCGGGCTCAGATTCGAATTTTCGAAAATGTTCACGCAACTCACAGAAAAAAGGTTTACATGCCAAACAGATATATACTATCATTGATTTTTGTTGGAACACGAAAACCAAATAAAAATTAAAAAAATGAAATCAATGGAAAGCATAGTAGAGTATGATGTAAAACTTGAATGACAAGGCTATAGGCGTCTGTTGGGTCCAGGCCAAACTAGCTACCAGGGCACGTGGTGCGGTCTTACTTTTCGGAAATATGATTTGCCATTTGTACTCCCTCCATACGGAATTACTTGCACCGAAATGAATGTATCTAGATGTATTTAAGTTTAAGGTACATTCATTTCTATCATTTTTGCGAAAAGTAATTTGGGACAGAGGGAGTACATGAGTAGTAATGCTATGTCTACAAAGGATTACTTAAAATTCAAGGTAATATATGCGCAGAAAAAAAGGTTTATCTAAAGTTTTAACGTACAAATTGATGTGGGGGAATTGATGTGGAGGATTGTGATTGGTAATAGGGGATGAGGGGGCCACCCCACTTAAAATCAAGGGGGAAAGAGAGAATTAGTTTGGAAGGTTAAGTAAACATTTGTAGTTCTTTGTAGGTCTAGCATTATTGCTTGTATATGACCGGAGGCAGAGGTGAGAGAGCGCTGCCTAAGAGCATCTCCAACAGCTGCGCTGAAAAATTAGTGCATTTAGCGCGCGCACTACCGCTCCGGGCGCTCCGGCGGAGGCGCAAGGACCGCGCGCGCGGCATATCTAGTTCAGAGCGCGGGCCGAAACGCCATTGCGCGCCGCTTATTTGCTGCGCCCGCTCCCGCGCGCTGGACTCTCGAGCGCTCGCTCGCAACTCCACCTACCCATCCAAGCCGCTGGCGCTACCGCCGCCCGCGCCACCCCATTTCTTCCTGCGACCATTCTGGTGCTTCCCGGGTCTATCCCCGCACCGTCACGGCTTCCTCCGACTCCCTCTAGTCACCGCCGTCCGTCACGCGCGGCAGTCCTCCGACGAACAGCGCCCGGCCACCCACTTCCGCTCGGCGCCCGCAAGGTGTTCGACAAAACGCCCGCAAGGTATGTATTGCTTCCAACTTCAGATTTTTACATGAATTTGGTGTATGTTGTTTGTAGTTTTTTATAGCCTGGTTTTGAACATTGTAGATGAGTTCGTCATATGATTCTTCCGAAGAAGAATTTGATATGGAAGACGAGGAGGATCTGGCAATGATCCTAGCTATGCACATCAATAAAAAACCAAAGCACGATGATTCGGTTATGGGTCGGCAGAAAATTTGGAGGGATATAATCGATGCCCACAACAGATTGATGAGGCACTATTTTGTGAAGAATCTTACATACCCCGAGTCGTACTTTCGTCGCCGGTTTAGGATGAGCCCCGAGTTGTTCAGATGCATTGCAGAGAAACTAGGGATCCACGACCGATTTTTCCAGCAAAGGAGGAATGCCGCCGGAGAGCTCGGGCATAGCACCTTTCCGAAGGTGACCGCTTTGCGTATGTTGGCATACGGTATCCCTGCTGATCTAGTTGATGCTCGCTTGGCCATGGATGAGAGCCAAACCATCAGTGTGTCAAGCGCTTCGCAGTCGGAATTGTGCAAGTGTTTGGCCCGAAGTACTAGATATCTCCCAATGCTGAAGACGCCGCAAGGCTATTGGAGATGAACAAAGCTCGTGGGTTCCCAGGTATGCTTGCTCAATAGATTGGATGCATTGGAGTTGAAAGAATTGTCCAAAGGCATGGCATGGGCAATTCCACGACCAAAAAATGGTTCCACTATAATCCTTAAAGCGGTGGCCGATCAAGAGACTTGGATTTGGCATGCTTTTTTTGGAATGCCTAGATCTTTGAATGACATCAACGTTGTCAACCAGTCACCACTGATGAATAAGATTGCAAATAGTGAACTATCACCGGTGCAGTTTGTAGCTAATGGCAGTACATACAACTATGGATACTATCTTGCGGATGGCATCTACCCAAAGTGACAAACATTTGTGAAGCCGTAGAAAAAACTGGAAGGTAAGAAACATCTTGATTTCCACAATGCTCAGGCGGCGGCAAGAAAAGATGTGGAGAGAGCTTTTGGAATTTTGCAAGCCCAATTTGCTATTGTGAGAGGACCGGCTAGATTTTGGGATCAAAAGATGCTTTGATACATAATACACGCTTGTGTGATCATGCACGACATGATCATCGAGAATGAGTGTGGTCAAGATGTAGACTACTCTCACTATGAGCTCTTGGGACATCCCGTGCGAGTGCGGCGGAGGGCTGAAAGGGTGGCCCATTTTGTTGCCTCCTATCATGCCATTCGATGTCTGGCAGCGCATTATGATCTTCAGAAGGATCTCATAGAGGAGTGGTGGGCTTGGAATGGCTGGCAAAGAGCATCATGATTTGTGCGTTTGATGTTGTATTGATGAAAACTATTTGTTTGAGTTGTAATAACGAAATTGAACTATTTATTATTGATTTATTTTGTTTGTGTTTGATCTTATTGCTTGTGCTTGTAGCGCATATGTTGTTTGTGCGAGAGTGCGCGCTGCATTTAGCATACCTGCTGGCAGG
>NC_041383.1:23269579-23270486 GCF_002162155.2 Triticum dicoccoides
GGATCAAGTCTCACACTCACGAACATACATTTTTGAATAACATCACATGTATAATTTGTCTTAGTTATACAAGTCACAACAATAAATATTGTGTATTCGCAAAAAAAATGTTGTCAGACTGTTTGTTTAAATTTAGCTATGCACAAATTTAACTATAAGATTATAAAAGTTACTCCATTTGTAAATTAATAAGTTCTAAAAGTTTTTATATTAAGTAGTGATCTAAACGCTCTTATATTAGTTTACGGAGGCAATACTCCCTCAGTCCCATATTAAGTGCGGAGAGAGTATAATCTCATTGTTCTTAATTCCTCTCAAGGTTAAACTACATAATATTGTATAGCTAAATGGAAGAACAGATAAATTAGATCTATATCTCATCTCAGTAGATGTAGTAATTAACTATTCTTATGAATTAAGTTATTTAAAATTGGTGCATCAAAGAGTAGATTAGCTGTATGCATGTACCTTAAGAAACGATAGCCAGAGAGTTCGCTTAACGGAGCCATCTGCGTGCGGAACGCCGGCGACGGCAAAAAAAGGCCGCCGTTGGAGGACTACTAAGTGAACAAATTGGAATATATAGATGCTCACAGCAGGTCTCCGATCTCTTGGCGTCCCTCCGTGTGCTCGTATGTGATTGTGGACGGCGGCGAGGCGAACGGCGGCAAGTGGCCACGGGAAGTGCACTAGACCTAGACTCCAAAATAGCAGCGAGACGCAGATACACGGTCAATCTGATCGGATGCGAACATGGCCACAACTGAAATCCCTCCCCCTCCTCCCGCGACGCTCCCGCGAGCGTCCGGGAGGAAACCCTAGCGCCGCCGCCTCTCCTCCCCTCCTCCTCTGCCCCCCCCCCCTCGCCGCCGCCGAGGGGCGCGAGCGGGCGAAGCCCGGTCGTCGC
>NC_041383.1:23270496-23274920 GCF_002162155.2 Triticum dicoccoides
GCCTGCGGCGGCGGGGTCCCCCTCATCTCCTCGCGCGGGGATCTCGGCGCGGGCCGGATCTCGCGTGCCGGGACGCGGCACTGGTTGTCGGGCGCGGCGGCGCAGCGGCGCTCCGGCGGGGGCCGACGACGGTGGCGTGGCGGCTGTGTGATGGGCGGCAAGGCGCGGGGTGGTGCAGGCCGGCGGGCGGGTTTAGGCGGCGGTTGCTTCTCGGCAGCTCCGGCGAGCCCCCCCTGGCGATGCGGGTCGTGTGCGACCGGGTCGCGGGCGGCACCTCTCGCCGCGGCTCTCTGGTGGAGGGGCGGCGCGGCAGCGGTGGTGGTGGGCGCCCCCGTCCAGTCGGGCCCTTGCGGCTGGACGGCGGAGCTCGGCGCGGGAAGACCTCCCTGATGGCCTCCCATGGCTCCGGTGGCGGCAGATCTGCCATCTCATCCGTCTTCCTCGACTTCGGGTGGCGGTGGCTGCTCTCCGGCAGGTCCGGACCTTCGGCTTCGGGGGCGAAACAGGTGGTTTCGGGGGGGAGGCTGGTTGGGGGATGAGCGTCTTTGGCCATTGGCCGTTCCCCCACCTCCCCCTTCCCCCGGGCAGCGTCATGTCGCGGTTCGTCTCGAGGCAGCGCCCGCCGGCGACTCCAGGAGGCGGTTGGGGGCGTGGATCTGGTTAAAGTCGTGTCCTTTGGGAGTTCTCGCGGTGGTCTGGTGGCAGGGCGGCGGCCCTGGCGGTGGGAGACGCGGCGGTCGTGGACGGACTGCGCGGCTCGGATGCGGGCGGGCATCTATGGCCGCTCGGGTGGCATAGCTGCGGGTGGCTGTCGGACCGGGGAGGCGACGGAAGAGTTGAAGCACCGGAGTACATCACTTGCCCAGTACGCGCTCTGGCCGACGATGATGGCGTCCGCGGACGTCGTGTTCCTCCCTGCAGGCTTCGTCGTGGTGCTCCTTCTCCTTCCTTCTAGCTCCGGGTGAAAGCTTGATCTTCGGATCGGACGGTGGCGACATTCCGTGGTCGTACCCCTTCTTGGAGGCATCGTCTTGGAGCCCTCGGTCCGGCGTGGTCCGTCACACTTCTTCCCGGTTCATCGGGCATCCTGTGGGGGCGTGGTAGTCGTTGAGGGTGTGTGTCGGTGCCCGGCATCCTTGTATCTCGTCTTGGGTGTGTGTGGTGTGCGTTTGTATCGATGGCTTGGTTGTGGATGTTGGTTGCTTTATAATCTAAAGCGGGGGGAAACCCTTTTTCGGAAATATCACTCCACCTCCTCAGGTTGCCACAAGTGGCGCATATGCATGTACGCCACTTGTCGCAACCTGGATTTTTCTCTTTTTTTCGTGCATTTGTATATTCAAAACATTTTATCGCTTAAACCGTGCCTCCAAATCTTGAACCGTTTTCATCATTGGATTCCTAACGTCGAGATCTTGAAAACTAGATCTCATGTTGATAGGTTTTCATGAAAAAGCGAACGAAAAAATCAGACGGAAAAACCGAACCGGGAGCGCTTTTTTCTCCTTTCGAAAGAGGCACAGCCGTGCCTCTCGGAAGCAAAACAGTGCCTCTTGCGGAAGAAAAAAAAAGACAACACGTTTTCTTCTTTCGTTTTTGAGAGAGGCACGACCGTGCCTCTCGCAAAAGCACAACTGTGCCTCTCACGGAAGAAAAGAAATGGAAAACACGTTTTTTCCATTTCTGTCACAAAAGCATAACCGTGCCTCTCGCGGAAACAAAACGGTGCCTCTCACGGAAGAAAAAATAAAAAACGTGTTTTTTCGCGTACATTTTTTCCCATTTTTTGTACGAAAGCTAAGGAAGACCATGGGAAAACAAAAAAATGACCCGCAAAAACCGTTTAAAAACAAAAAATGCGTGCAGAAAAATTAAGAAAACAAAATTCGAAAGAAGCGCCACAGCACGACACCTGGCGGTGGCTGATAGCGCGCCACGCGCTATCAGCCCATCTCCAAGTGATCGTTGAGAGGCTCCCGAAGGAGCGCTGGTCAACTAGTTGCTCCCACTATCCCAGCCCAACCAAGATATGGGTCCAAACAACTTATCATCTATTTTAATGCCGCTTACTGTAACCATGGAACTAATTACTTGTGTTGACACATCTGATCTCACGCTTGATCGATACATTTTTTTTTTCTGTTCCTCAAGTCACAGGAGTAAAACAGAAGACGGGCGGCCCTGCTCCTGTATGTACGTCTTTCATCTAACCAGTTCAGTTTGCGAGACTTGCGCGCATTCTTGGGCGACAAATAAGTCTATATATATAGATGTGTACTGGCAGCAGCAGCAAGCATACTACTCTTATTTTGTTTTATTTTGCGAATAAGCAGACTACTCTTAGGCCCTAGCCTCTACTGAACTACACGCACATCTTCCATACATGTATGCTCTGTAGTGCATTTTATTTAGGAAAACATTGGCCTGCTGCGGGGAAATATCTGGTACTCCCACCCCTAGGGTGCTCCCGCTGCTTCAAAACTCGGTAGCACATTTTTAAATGTTTAAAAATTCTGAAAAAATCCAGCACATTGACACAACATCAAAGTATGCTGTCAAAAAATACAAAATCAAAATTCAAAACATAGCTTCAGAAACATAAATGGCAAATTTGACAGTAAATAGTACACAATACAAGTTGGGCTTTAGATTAGGCCCATTATTACATTGATGTCCATTTTACCATTATTGTATCTCGAGCATATGCAATCATTAGCTCAAGCAACTTATCTGAAGATATTTCTGAGATCATCCGCTTTAGAGGCCATCGCCGAAATATTTAAGTACAATATTGTGCACACAAATACACAGATGTAGACACAATAATTCGTCTAAGTGTGGCATCAGTTATTCTTTGGACGACGGCGATTTTTATAACAAATACATATATATATATATATAATTTTTCATTGGATTGTATTAGAAGAAGATATTAACAAAATTTAATCAATGTAAATGTGTTTGAAATATATTATTAAAGTTAATACAAGTATATTCGTGATGATTAGTTTTAGATATGAATGGCAAAAATGTCTAAATTTAGTATTTAGCGACACGATTAAAAGAGTATACTGGCGAAGTTAGTTATAAAAAATAAAAATTCAATACATTTACTAAGTGTAATAAAAAAATTAAGGTCATATATTCAGATATTAAGTTATAAATAATTATAAAATATAATTGATTTTTCTGAGTGTATTAGAAAATACAACAGTTACAATTATAATATTTTAATCAATGCAATACCATGTTCCGCTGGCAATTCAGCAATGTACAATAACAATACCGTGACTTATGGACGTTCGACGTTAACAACCTTTTAGAAACTATATAAGCTGGCATTTTAGCATGTAATTGTGAAAATGTTGTGCTATATTGACGTTGATAACGCATCCTCTCTCTACTGTTTCCTTATGGGGATATTACAGATTGTATGCTAGATGTATAATTTTACTGTATTGGTTCGAAGATTGTGCGTTTTTTGTCCAGAAATTACATTGGGAAGGAGACGAATTAGTATGGTTTTGGTTGCTGGAATCCCGATCCATTGTTTAGGCCCGGAACCCTATCTGGTGGAAGAAGCTCATCTTCTCGAAGGTAGTTAATTCTTATTCCTCATTTGATTATGGTAAGAGGGTGAAAGATAGAAAGCAGGGTTGCACTGTTTTGCTGGCAGGTGATATCAGAACTCAAGTTTTGAGTTCTAACTATGCAAGTTTTGTTTGGCGATTTTAAGTGCCGTCCATCCATCCTAATCTGACGGTGCGAAATAAGAGTTACGAGGAGGTACAAAACTAATATTACGAGAAATTACATGTAACGGTTGGACTGGTACAATATTTTGGTGGAACTAGTTTAGTTTGGAAAAATCACTCACCGGATCTAGTCCCAACCTCCACTATCGCTAGTCGCCACCCTTCAGATCATAGGACTTCGGATCTGCCCACTCCAACCAGGTCGAACGACGCCCCTCCTCATCTGCAGTATACTGATGGCCGCCTCACCCACGATCTTCTCCTCCACGCCCTGTCTTCTCGAACATGCCGCATTGCTTATAGGCGGGATTGGAGCTGCTGGTCACTCTGCTCCTTTCCTGCGGGATTGGACATAATTCTGTCAGCTCAAACCGTTTTCCATTAGGTCTTATTTGGTTATCCCCTTCCTCTCCTTGTGGAAAGGTACCCCTAGACCGGTGCAAAATGAGGCTGCCATCTTGCGAGAGCGGCGACCGTGGGAATTCGGCGGCAGGGGGCGGCGACACAGCTTCACATATCCAGTAAGGTCATCCTCCTCCTCTATAGTTCCTTCCCCTCTTATTGATTGTTTCACCAAACCTGCTATTGTGATCTCATTTTGATTTAGATTTGACTCTTCTAATTCAATCAGAGTTATGTACCATTTGCAATGCGACTAAGAAAAACACA
>NC_041383.1:23274930-23294277 GCF_002162155.2 Triticum dicoccoides
GGGCGGCGCGGCAGCGGTGGTGGTGGGCGCCCTCGTCCAGTCGGGCCCTTACGGCTGGACGGCGGAGCTCGGCGCGGGAAGACCTCCCTGATGGCCTCCCATGGCTCCGGCGGCGGCAGATCTGCCATCTCATCCATCTTCCTCGACTTCGGGTGGCGGTGGCTGCTCTCCGGCGGGTCCGGACCTTCGGCTTCGGGGGCGAAACAGGTGGTTTCGGGGGGGGAGGCTGGTTGGGGGATGAGCGTCTTTGGCCATTGGCCGTTCCCCCACCTCCCCCTTCCCCCGGGCAGCGTCATGTCGCGGTTTGTCTCGAGGCAGCGCCCGCCGGCGACTCCAGGAGGCGGTTGGGGGCGTGGATCTGGTCAAAGTCGTGTTTTTTGGGAGTTCTCGCGGTGGTCTGGTGGCAGGGCGGCGGCCCTGGCGGTGGGAGACGCGGCGGTCGTGGACGGACTGCGCGGCTCGGATGCGGGCGGGCATCTATGGCCGCTCGGGTGGCATAGCTGCGGGTGGCTGTCGGACCGGGGAGGCGACGGAAGAGTTGAAGCACCGGAGTACATCACTTGCCCAGTACGCGCTCTGGCCGACGATGATGGCGTCCGCGGACGTCGTGTTCCTCCCTGCAGGCTTCGTCGTGGTGCTCCTTCTCCTTCCTTCTAGCTCCGGGTGAAAGCTTGATCTTCGGATCGGACGGTGGCGACATTCCGTGGTCCTACCCCTTCTTGGAGGCATCGTCTTGGAGCCCTTGGTCCGGCGTGGTCCGTCACACTTCTTCCCGGTTCATCGGGCATCCTGTGGGGGCGTGGTAGTCTTTGAGGGTGTGTGTCGGTGCCCGGCATCCTTGTATCTCGTCTTGGGTGTGTGTGGTGTGCGTTTGTATCGATGGCTTGGTTGTGGATGTTGGTTGCTTTATAATCTAAAGCGGGGGGAAACCCTTTTTCGGAAATCTGATCGGATGCCGATCTGATGATTCTGATTGATGGCAGGGCAAAACAAACGGCACAGGGCAAAGCCACGATGTCACATGGGCTGGGCTTTTAGTTCTGTGCTTGGTCTAATTAAGTTAATTATTACTCCCGGACATTAGCACAGCAACAGTACGTACGTAGATCGTACCACACTGCTCGCTGAAAGCTGTTGGGGGGTGCGATCGCTTGGGGGGTGTCTACCCCTGCTTGCACCCCCTGTCTCCGCCTTTGTCTGTTGAACTTACGCGCACGAGATGTATTATACCGCAGCTGCTGGAGCCAGCGTTGCGTGCTGCAAACTGATTTTTATTGGAGATGCTCTAACACGTGGGTAAGAACATGCTCGGCAACACCAAATGAGACGGCTCTCGGTTACTTGTTGCCAAAGCTCCGGCGAGGGCGTGCTGACGGGCCTATAGGCTAGGATTGGCACAGAAGATCACAGAGGATTGTTTGTAGTTTGTGTGTTTTGAAGAAATACCCAACCCAACCATGTTATGCGTACATATAACAATTGTCATCAAATTTTTGTACGATGTCGGCGATCGAGCCAAATTGCATCACGTCGTTGGATTGCATGTCGTACCAAAATTGCACAAGAGGTGCCGAACACTGTAGCATGCAGTTTGGTTTCTCGTTACCTTCCACAGGTTTCCAGACAAATGTCTCGTATGTGTGCTCATCTGTGCGGTGCGGTCATGGTTTAATGAAGCACACAGCACACACGATCGACAGCACGTTCTGGATAGTGGCTACTGCTCCGGCGACCAAATCAAAATGGAAGGTGGCGGTGTCCAGATCATGTCCCGGCGCATGGTCAAGCCGGAGTATGAGGCGGGCTCGCGGCCTCGGGGCAGGGAGCCTGAGACTGTGCACCTGACGCCATGGGACCTGCGGCGGATCACCGTGGACTACATCCAGAAGGGCGTCCTCCTGCCCAAGCCTCCGGCCGGCGTGCATGCCGTCGAACACCTCGCGTCATCCTTCGCGCGCGCCGTGGCCCGCTTCTACCCCCTCGCCGGCCGCTTCGCCGTCGCACCGGTAGCGAACCACGGCAACGCGGCGCCGTCACCTCGGCCGGCCCTCACGATCTCGCTCCGCTGCAGCGACGAAGGCGCCGAGTTCGTCCGCGCCGTGGCGCCCGGGGTCACCGTCGCCGACATCGCCGGCGCGCTCTGCACCCCACGTGTGGTCTGGTCCTTCTTCCCTCTCAACGGGGTGCTCGGCACGGACGCCGTCGTGGACCCCAGCCTGCCGGTCCTGGCCGTGCAGGTCACCGAGCTCGCCGACGGCATCTTCGTCGCCATGTCGCTCAACCACTACGCTGCCGACGAGACGACGTTCTGGTGCGTCTCTCTGAGAGGAGCGACCTCCTTTTTATAGGCGCAAGAAAAGGAGGCGAGAGGGCAGCGACGGGAGGCGAAATGAAGAGAGGGAGACGAAGCAAATGGACTTCTGCCGAAGAGGCACCCCGTTCGGATTCAGTGTCCACTACGAAAAACGTTTCAGCTCCCACGCGACCTTTCGTATACCCGTCGTGTGTGGCAAAAATTTAACATCGACTCAGCTCATTCCCGCAACCCGCGTCGCGTCGGGACGAAGCGTGGCGGCGGAGGAGGAGCGCGCGTGGATGTCCCTCTTGTTCTCATGCTCATACAAGTGGGGAAAGAGCTTCTCTTATAAAGAGGTCCAACTCCCTCTAAACTAGCAATGTGGGACTAAACTTTTAGTTCCACCTCTTGCCTTGCACGAATGGGCTGCGGGGGCCTTTAGGATTTATTAGGAACTTCTAAAACTGCTATTGGGCTAGGCCCAAATAGACAAAAATTCCAGCAATATGTTTGTACGATACAATTTTTTGGCGCATACTTTTTTTGCATATTCATCAACTATTAAGATAGTACAAAGAACATTGGAAGTAAAAAAAAAAATATTACATTCAGGTCCATAGTCCACCTAGTGACGACCACAAGCACTGAAGCGAGGAGAAGGCGCACCGCCATCATTGTCACTTCCTTATCGAAGCAGAGCAAACATTATTATGATAGACAGTCGAGAAGTCGTCGTGCGTTTTTGGTCTACCCAACCATGCATGCTATACGTATGGCATTTTTCATTGGATTTTTGTATTGAAGATCGAACCAAAATGCATCACGTCGTTGGATTGCAATGTTGTACCGAAATTGGACATGAGGTGTTTGTAGTCTGGTTCGCGTTACCTTCCGCAGGTTTCCAGAAAAATGTGTCGTGTGTAGGGTGTGGTTATGGTTTAATGAGCCACGCGAACCACGCGGTGGTCATTTTCGCAAAAAATAGAAAGCTCCGAGATCTTAACTTGCTCCTGCTCTCAATATATACGTGCACCCCCAAGCCACACAGCACACCCTTAACGAAAAAAAGGCCACACAGCACACAGTCCACACACACGATCGAGCGCAAACTCACGTTCTGGCTGCTGCTCCGGCGATCAAAAATGAAAGGTGGCGGTGTCAAAATCTTGTCCCGGCGCATGGTCAAGCCGGAGTACGAAGCGAGCTCGCGGCCTCGCGAGCCTGAGACTGTGCACCTGACGCCATGGGACCTGCGGCGGATCACCGTGGACTACATCCAGAAGGGCGTCCTCCTGCCCATGCCTCCGGCCGGCGTGCATGCCGTTGAACACCTCGCGCCGTCCTTCGCGCGCGCCGTGGCCCGCTTCTACCCCCTAGCCGGCCGCTTCGCCGTCGCACCGGTCGCCAACGACGGCAACGAGTCGCCGTCGCGTCAGCCGGGCCTGGCGATCTCGCTCCGCTGCGGCGACGAAGGCGCCGAGTTCGTCCACGCCGTGGCCCCCGGGGTCACCGTCGCCGACATCACCGGCGCGCTCTGCACCCCACGTGTGGTCTGGTCCTTCTTCCCTCTCAACAGGGTGCTCGGCACGGACGCCGTCGTGGACCCCAGCCTGTCGCTCCTTGCCGCGCAGGTCACCGAGCTCGCCGACGGCGTCTTCGTCGCCATGTCGCTCAACCACTGCGCCGCCGACGGGACGACGTTCTGGGACATGTTCAACACATGGTCGGAGATCAGCCGAAACGAGAACAACATATCTACGGCGCCACCACTCCGGGTCCAGAGGTGGTTCCACAACGGCTGCCCCGTGCCGATCCCGCTGCCCTTCGCCAAGGTGCAAGACATGGCCAGGCGGTTCGAGTACCCGCCGGTGCACGAATGCTCGATCCGTTTCTCCCCGGAGAGCATAAAGAAGCTGAAAGCGAAGGCCAATGCCGAGATGGCCGGCACGGCCACGGCCACCATCTCGTCTCTACAGGCCCTGTTCGCGCACCTATGGCGAGCGGTGTGCCGAGCCCGGGGGCTGGCGCCGGAGCAGGAGACGAAGCTCACGCTCCCCATCGGATGCCGGACACGCATGAAGGGCATTCCGCAAGGTTACATCGGCAACGCGGTGGCAGGCGCAGTCGCCAGGACACCTGTCGGCGAGATCCTGGGCGATGGCCGGCTGGGCCAGACGGCGTGGCTCCTGAACCGAGCCGTGGCCTCGTTCGACGAGGCGGGCTTGAAGGCCGAGCTCGCGTCTTGGTCCCAGAACCCCAGCTTCCGGTACGCGGCCGACTACGGCATGGAACCTGCGGTTCTGCTGATGAGCGGCTCGCCGCGGTTCGACGTGTACGGCAACGACTTCGGGTGGGGCAGGCCGGTGGCCGTCCGGAGCGGCGCGGGGAGCAAGCTAGACGGGATGGTCACGGTGTACGAGGACGGCGGAGGGAGAGGCGGCATGGAGCTGGAGGTGTGCCTCGCCCCTGATGCGCTCGCCAAGCTCGTCGCCGACGAGGAGCTGATGGGTGCGTCCTCCGTAGGAGCTCGACTGGCCCGCGGGGGCAGGTGCACCGGCGGTGCATCGGGGGAGTTTGCCGGTGTCGGCATGCATCAGTCATACAGTGGTGCCAGTGATGGAGCTGGTGATCTTTCATGCGTGAGCGCCACTGCCAGAGCCAAATAATGTACCGCCACCGTGCTGTGCTGTGCACATGCATGGATGAATGCGCTCTTCATTGGAGCAATGTTTTTCTTCACCTGAGATCCGTGCCAGTCGTTGATGTATTATTGGTGCTGTACTTCCAGCTAGTATTTTTATGAACAAGCAACATGGAGGGAGTGAAGGGCCAGTCTAAATAATGACCGACATCGATCGTGTCGTATTTTCTCCAGAAGAGATTTTGCATCAATGACAGACGATCCGCAACGCGCGAGGGTGCCGGTCCCAATGACCCTTAAGTTAGTAGTAATCCATGTTTAACGTACTTCCTCAAACAGGATATTAAATAAGGGGAAATCTAACGACCAGTCGACTGTTGGTTTGCGTTTGGCACGCACGGCAGACACACGATCCGCAACGAACAATCCAGATATTTTTTTTCTATTGGCTGATTGCTAGAGCGAAGGAAGAAAAATAAAGCATCTGATGGGGATCGAACCCAGGTCGCACAGCCCCAGCACGCTCCCTTTGACCAACGAACTACAACATGTTAGTTGTCCAAGTTGGAAATCATAAGAGTGTAACCTTTTTAAACCTCGTAGCATCAAAAATGAAAGTTGTGCTAATTCCCAAAAATTTTGCTGGGAGCTGGAGTCAAACTCCAGACTCAAGAATTGTGACGAGGGACATGAACCACATGGACTAAGCTGCTTGTTGTGATAAATTGTTGTGTGGTGTAGTACTTGCGTCAATTCCTAAAGCTCGACTGAAAGTTAGCAACAGATCCCTACAACCTGATTGTTGCTCGTTGTGGATCGCACGACCCCGAGGACCCCATCCGGATCGCCCGCACAACCCACGTCTCTCCCGAGGCTGGCCCGTTCTCTTTTACTTTTTTTCCCCGACGCAGGCCCGTTCCCTCTATTTTTTTTCCTCACATGATCACATCCCATCGGCCCATGTTCCTAAATTAAGAGGAAAATTTACCGATCGCATCCTTGCCCACGTTTCAAAAAAAAAATGATGGCTTCCTATGCTGGATAGGAATCGAACCATGTACCTCAAGTAGTAATTCCTACGACACAAACCACTAGCCCCGCTTCAGACTTGCTGTTTTTTAAACAAGTTTACATGATACTTGTTCTTGGTTAATACGAGTTTGAACATTAAAAATTAGTGGTCAGGTCAATGATTCCCCCACTAATGTGATTCTTTTGGCCTGATTTTTTTTGTCGAAACATCCCCCAATAATGTTGTGTGAATAACATGGTCATTAATGCACCACGGACCTAATAACTTGCACACAAACACCCTGATAACTCACACATCACAGACCTAATAATTTATGTACCCCGGTCCTGATAAATTTGGCATTAGGGGGGGGTGATCAAGTATCCCCCGGTAACTTTCCTGTGAATAGCATGGTAACTCACACATCGGAGACCTGATAACTTATGCACCCCGGTCATGGTATTTTTGTGAGGGAGGAGTGATGAAGTATACCCCCGATAACTTTTGTGTGAATAGCACGGTAACTCACACCTCGTAGACTTGATAACTAATGCACCCCAGTCTTTTGGTAAATTTGGTGACTGGATGGGGGGAGGGTGGTTGATGAAATATACGCTTGGTAACTTTTTGTGTGAATAACATGATAACTCACATATCGCAGACCTGATAACTTATTTTGCCCCAGTCCTGGTAACCTTGGCGACGATGGTGAGGGGTGGGGAAAGGATGTTGATGCAATATACCTCCGGTAACTTTTTTTTGTCAATATCATGATAACTCACACATCATATACCTGATAACTTTGGCGTCAGGGGGGGGGGGTGATCAAGTATCCCCTGGTAACATTCATGTGAATAGCATGGTAACTCACACATTGGAGACCCGATAATTTATGCACCCCGGTCCTAGTACTTTTCGCGAGGGAGGGGTGATGAAATATACCCTTGATAACTATTATATCAATAGCACGGTAACTCACACCTCGTAGACCTGATAACTAATGTACCCCAGTCTTTGGTAAATCTGCTGACTGGGTGGGCGGAGGGTGGTTGATGAAATATGCCCTTGGTAAATTTTTGTGTGAATAACATGATAACTCACACATCATAGAGTTGGTAACTTATGCTGTTGGGGAACGTAGCAGAAATTCAGAATTTTCCTACGTGTCACCAAGATCTATCTATGGAGAAACCAACAACGAGGGGAAGGAGAGTGCATCTACATACCCTTGTAGATCGCTAAGCGGAAGCGTTCAAGAGAACGGGGTTGAAGGAGTCATACTCGTCGTGATCCAAATCACCGGAGATCCTAGTGCCGAACGGACGGCACCTCCGCGTTCAACACACGTACAGCCCGGTGACGTCTCCCATGCCTTGATCCAGCAAGGAGAGAGGGAGAGGTTGAGGAAGACTCCATCCAGTAGCAGCACGACGGCGTGGTGGTGGTGGAGGAGCGTGGCAATCCTGCAGGGCTTCGCCAAGCACCTACGGGAGAGGAGGAGGTGTCACGGGAGGGAGGGAGGCGCCAGGGACTCAGGTGTGGATGCCCTCCCTCCCCTCCACTATATATAGGGGCAAGGGAGAGGGGGGAGGCGCAGCCTTGCCCCTTCCTCCAAGGAAGGGGTGCGGCCAAGGGGGGGAGGAGTGCCTCCCAAGTCAAGTGGAGGCCCTCCCCCTTAGGGTTTCCCCCCTCCCATGCGCATGGGCCTTGGGGGGGCTGGTGCCCTTGGCCCATTAAGGCTAGGGCGCCCCCTACAGCCCATGCTACTGTATTGGACGTGGTGGAACAATTTCCGGACCTCCGGACCCCTCTGGAATCCTCCGGAACCTTCTGGAAGCTTCCCGGTACAATATCGAAAAAACCCGAACTTTTTCCGGAACCCAAACAACAACTTTCCATATATAAATCTTTACCTCTAGACCATTCCGGAAATCCTCGTGACGTCCGGGATATCATTCGGGACTCCGAACAACATTCGTTAACCACATACAAACTTCCTTTATAACCCTAGCGTCATCGAACCTTAAGTGTGTAGACCCTACGGGTTCGGGAACCATGCAGACATGACCGAGACGTTCTCCGGTCAATAACCAACAGCGGGATCTGGATACCCATGTTGGCTCCCACATGTTCCACGATGATCTCATCGGATGAACCACGATGTCAAGGACTCAATCGATCCCTTATACAATTCCCTTTGTCTAACGGTATTGTACTTGCCCGAGATTCGATCGTCGGTATACCGATACCTTGTTCAATCTCGTTATCGGCAAGTCTCTTTACTCGTTCCGTAACACATCATCCCGTGATCAACCCCTTGGTCACATTGTGCACATTATGATGATGTCCTACCGAGTGGGCCCAGAGATACCTCTCCGCTTACATGGAGTGACAAATCCCAGTCTCGATTCATGCCAACCCAACAGACACTTTCGGAGATACCTGTAATGCACCTTTATAGCCACCCAGTTACGTTGTGACGTTTGGTACACCCAAAGCATTCCTACGGTATCCGGGAGTTGCACAATCTCATGGTCTAAGGAAAAGATACTTGACATTAGAAAAGCTTTAGCATACGAACTACACGATCTTTGTGCTAGGCTTAGGATTGGGTCTTGTCCATCACATCATTCTCCTAATGATGTGACCCCGTTATCAACGACATCCAATGTCCATAGCCAGGAAACCATGACTATCTGTTGATCACAACGAGCTAGTCAACTAGAGGCTCACTAGGGACATATTGTGGTATATGTATTCACACGTGTATTACGATTTCCGGATAATACAGTTATAGCATGAATAAAAGACTATTATCATGAACAAAGAAATATAATAATAACACTTTTATTATTGCCTCTTGGGCATATTTCCAACAGTCTCCCACTTGCACTAGAGTCAATAATCTAGTTCACATCACCATGTGATTAACACTGATAGGTCACATCACCATGTGGCCAACATCCAAAGAGTTTACTAGTGTCACTAAACTAGTTCACATCATCATGTGATTAAGACTCAATGAGATCTGGGGTTTGATCATGTTCTGCTTGTGAGAGAGGTTTTAGTCAACGGGTCTGCAACATTCAGATCCGTATGTACTTCACAAATCTTTAGGTCATATTGTAAATGCTGCTTCCACGCTCCACTTGGAGCTATTCCAAATGGTTGCTTCACTATATGTATCCGGTTTGCTACTCGGAGTCATTCGGATAGGTGTTAAAGCTTGCATCGACGCAACTCTTTACGTCGAACTCTTTATCACCTCCATAATCGAGAAACATGTCCTTATTACTCCAAGGACAATTTTGACCGCTATCTGGTGATCTACTCCTTGATCACCTTTGTACTCTCTTGCCAGATATGTAGCAAGGCACACAACCGGTGCGGTACTTAGCATAGCATACTGTAGAGCCTACGTCTAAAGCATAGGGGACGACCTTCGTCCTTTCTCTCTTTTCTGCCGTGGTCGAGCTTCAAGTCTTAACTTCATACCTTACAACTCAGGCAAGAACTCCTTCTTTGACTGATCCATCTTGAACACCTTCAAGATCATGTCAAGGTATATGCTCATTTGAAAGTATCATTAAGCGTTTTTGATCTATCCTCATAGATCTTGATGCTCAATGTTCAAGTAGCTTAATCTAGGTTTTCTATTGAAAAACACTTTTTAAATAACCCTATATGCTTTCCAGAAATTCTACATCATTTCTGATCAACAATATGTCAAGAACATATACTCATCAGAAATTCTATAGTGCTCCCACTCACTTCTTTGGAAATACAAGTTTCTCATAAACTTTGTATAGACCCAAAATCTTTGATCATCTTATCAAAGCATACATTCCAACTCCGAGATGCTTACTCCAGTCCTAGAAGGATTGCTGGAGCCAGCATACCTTTTAGCATCCTTAGGATCGATAAAACTTTTCTGGTTGTATCACATACAACCTTTCCTTACGAAAAATGGTAAGGAAACTTGTCTTGACATCCATCTGCCAGATTTCATAAATGCAGCTAATGCTAACATGATTCCGACGGACTTAAGCATCGCTACGGATGAGAAAATCTCATCGTAGTCAACTCCTTGAACTTGTGAAAAAACTCTTCGCCACAAGTCGAGCTTCATAGACGGTGATATTACCGTCCACGTCTGTCTTCTTCTTAAAGATCCATTTATCTCAATGGCTTGCCGATCATCGGGCAAGTCCACCAAGGTCCATGCTTTGTTATGATACATGGATCCTATCTCGGATTTCATGGCTTCTAACCATTTGTTGGAATATGGGCCCACCATCGCTTCTCCATAGCTCGTAGGTTCATTGTTGTCTAGCAACATGACCTTCAAGACAGGATTACTGTACTACTCTGAAGTAGTACGTATCCTTGTCACCCTATGAGGTACGGTAGTGACTTGATCCGAAACTTCATGATCACTATCATAAGCTTCCACTTCAATTGGTGTAGGTGCCACAGGAACAACTTCCTGTGCCCTGATACACACTAGTTGAAGTGACGGTTCAATAACCTCATCAAGTCTCCACCATCCTCCCACTCAATTCTTTCGAGAGAAACCTTTCCTCGAGAAAGGACCCGATTCAAGAAACAATCCCTATTGCTTTCGGATCTGAATTAGGAGGTATACCCAACTGTTTTGGGTGTCCTATGAAGATGCATTTTATCCGCTTTGGGTTCGAGCTTATCAACCTGAAACTTTTTCAAATAAGCGTCGCAGCCCCAAACCTTTAAGAAATGACAGCTTAGGTTTCTCTAAACCATAGTTCATACGGCGTCATCTCAATGAAATTACGTGGTGCCCTATTAAAGTGAATGCGGTTGTCTCTAATGCCTAACCCATGAACGATAGTGATAATTCGATAAGAGACATCATGGTACGCACCATATCCAATAGGGTGCAACTATGATGTTCGGACACACCATCACACTATGGTGTTCCAGGCGGTATTAATTGTGAAACAATTTCCACAATGTCTTAATTGCGTGCCAAAGCTCGTAACTCAGATATTCATCTCTATGATCATATCATAGACATTTTATCCTCTTGTCACAATGGTCTTCAACTTCACTTTGAAATTACTTGAACCATTCAATAATTTAGACTTGTGTTTCATCAAGTAAATATACAACATCTACATGAATCATCTGTGAAGTAAGAACATAACGATATTCACTGCATGCCTCAGCACTCATTGGACTGCACACATCAAGATGTGTTAGTTCCAACAAGTTGCTATCTTGTTCCATCTTACTGAGACCGAGGCTTTTCAGTCATCTTGCCCGTGTGGTATGATTTGCATATCTCAAGTGATTCAAAATCAAGTGAGTCCAAACGATCCATCTGCATGGAGTTTCTTCATGCGTATACACCAATAGACATGGTTCGCATGTCTCAAACTTTTCAAAAATGAGTGAGTCCAAAGATCCATCAACATGGAGCTTCTTCATGCGTTTTATACCAATATGACTTACATGGCAGTGCCACAAGTAGGTGGTACTATCATTACTATCTTATATCTTTTGGCATGAAAATGTGTATCACTACGATCGAGATTCAATAAACCACTCCTTTAGGTGCAAGACCATTGAAGGTATTATTCAAATAAATAGAGTAACCATTATTCTCCTTAAATGAATAACCGTATTGCGATAGACATAATCCAATCATGTCTATGCTCAACGCAAACACCAGATGACAATTATTTAGGTTTAACACCAATCTCGTTGGTAGAGGGAGCGTGCGATGCTTGATCACATCAAGCTTGGAAAAACTTCCAACACATATCATCAGCTCACCTTTAGCTAGTCTCCGTTTATTCCGTAGCTTTTATTTCGAGTTACTAACACTTAGCAACCGAACCGGTATCTAATACCCTGGTGCTACTAGGAGTACTAGTAAAGTACACATTAACATAATTTATATCCAATATACTTCTATCGACTTTGCCAGCCTTCTCATCTACCAAGTATCTAGGGTAATTCCGCTCTAGTGACTATTCCCCTTATTACAGATGCACTTAGTCTCGGGTTTGGGTTCAACCTCGGGTTTCTTCACTGGTGCAGCAGCTGATTTGCCGTTTCATGAAGTATCCCTTCTTGCTCTTGCCCTTCTTGAAACTAGTGGTTTCACCAACCATCAACAATTGATGCTCCTTCTTGATTTCTACTTTCGCGGTGTCAAACATCACGAATATCTCAAGGATCATCATATCTATCCCTGATTTGTTATAGTTCATCACGAAGCTCTAGCAGCTTGGTGGCAATGACTTTGAAGAAACATCACTATCTCATCTGGAAGATCAACTCCCACTCGATTCAAGTGATTGTTGTACTCAGACCATCTGAGCACAAGCTCAACGATTGAGGTTTTCTCCCTTAGTTTGCAGGTTAAGAAAATCGTCGGAGGTCTTATACCTCTTGACGTGGGCACGAGCCTGAAATCCCAATTTCATCCCTCAAAACATCTCATATGTTCCGCGACGTTTCGAAAAACGTCTTTGGTGCCTCAACTCTAAACCGTTTAACTGAACTATCACGTAGTTATCAAAACGTGTATGTCCGATGTTCGCAACGTCCACAAACGACGTTTGGGGTTCAGCACACTGAGCGGTGCATTAAGGACATAAGCTTTCTACTGTCCGCATAATTGCTACTGTCAACTTTCAACTATATTTCCTCTAGGAACATATCTAAACAGTGGAACTAAAGCACGAGCTTACGACATAATTTGCAAAGATCTTTTGACTATGTTCAGGATAATTAAGTTCATCTTATGAACTCCCACTCAGATAGACATCCCTCTGGTCATCTAAGTGATTACATGATCCGAGTCAACTAGGCCGTGTCCGATCATCACGTGAGACGGACTAGTCATCATCGGTGAACATCTTCATGTTGATCGTATCTACTATACGACTCATGCTCGACCTTTCGGTCTCCGTGTTCCGAGGCCATGTCTGTACATGCTAGGCTCGTCAAGTTAACCCTAAGTGTATTGCATGTGTAAATCTGTCTTACACCCGTTGTATGTGAACTTAAGGATCTATCACACCCGATCATCACGTGGTGCTTCAAAACGACGAACTGTAGCAACGGTGCACAGTTAGGGGAGAACACTTCTTGAAATTTTTGTAAGGGATCATCTTATTTACTACCGTCGTTCTAAGTAAACAAGATGCATAAATATGATAAACATCACATGCAATCAAATAGTGACATGATATGGCCAATATCATTTTGCTCCTTTTGATCTCCATCTTCGGGGCTCCATGATCATCATCATCACCGGCATGACACCATGATCTCCATCATCATGATCTCCATCATCGTGTCTCCATGAAGTTGTCTCGCCAACTTATTACTTCTACTACTATGGCTACCGGTTAGCAATAAAGTAAAGTAATTACATGGCGTTGTTTAATGACACGCAGGTCATACAATAAATAAAGACAACTCCTATGGCTCCTGCCGGTTGTCATATTCATCGACATGCAAGTCGTGAATCCTATTACAAGAACATGATCAATCTCATACATCACATATCATTCATCACATTCTTCTTGGCCATATCACATCACATAGCATACCCTGCAAAAACAAGTTAGACGTCCTCTAATTGTTGTTTGCATGTTTTACGTGGCTGCTATGGGTTTCTAGCAAGAACGTTTCTTACCTACGCAAAACCACAACGTGATATGCCAATTGCTATTTACCCTTCATAAGGACCCTTTTCATCGAATCCGTTCCGACTAAAGTGGGAGAGACTGGCACCCGCTAGCCACCTTATGCACCAAGTGCATGTCAGTCGGTGGAACCTGTCTCACGTAAGAGTACGTGTAAGGTCGGTCCGGGCCGCTTCATCCCACAATACCGTCAAAACAAGATTGGACTAGTAACGGTAAGCATATTGAACAACATCAACGCCCACAACTACTTTGTGTTCTACTCGTGCAAAGAATCTACGCAATAGACCTAGCTCATGATGCCACTGTCGGGGAACGTAGCAGAAATTCAGAATTTTCCTACGTGTCACCAAGATCTATCTATGGAGAAACCAGCAACGAGGGGAAGGGGAGTGCATCTACATACCCTTGCAGATCGCTAAGCGGAAGCGTTCAAGAGAACGGGGTTGAAGGAGTCGTACTCGTCGTGATCCAAATCACCGGAGATCCTAGTGCCGAACGGACGGCACCTCCGCGTTCAACACACGTGCAGCCCGGTGACGTCTCCCATGCCTTGATCCAGCAAGGAGAGAGGGAGAGGTTGAGGAAGACTCCATCCAGTAGCAGCACGACGGCGTGGTGGTGGTGGAGGAGCGTGGCAATCCTGCAGGGCTTCGCCAAGCACCTACGGGAGAGGAGGAGGTGTCACGGGAGGGAGGGAGGCGCCAGGGACTCAGGTGTGGATGCCCTCCCTCCCCTCCACTATATATAGGGGCAAGGGAGAGGGGGGAGGCGCAGCCTTGCCCCTTCCTCCAAGGAAGGGGTGCGGCCAAGGGGGGGAGGAGTGCCTCCCAAGTCAAGTGGAGGCCCTCCCCCTTAGGGTTTTCCCCCTCCCATGCGCATGGGCCTTGGGGGGGCTGGTGCCCTTGGCCCATTAAGGCTAGGGCGCCCCCCTACAGCCCATGCTACTGTATTGGACGTGGTGGAACAATTTCCGGACCTCCGGACCCCTCCGGAATCCTCCGAAACCTTCTGGAAGCTTCCCGATACAATACCGAAAAAACCCGAACTTTTTCCGGAACCCAAACAACAACTTTCCATATATAAATCTTTACCTCCGGACCATTCTGGAACTCCTCGTGACGTCCGGGATCTCATTCGGGACTCCGAACAACATTCGTTAACCACATACAAACTTCCTTTATAACCCTAGCGTCATCGAACCTTAAGTGTGTAGACCCTACGGGTTCCGGAACCATGCAGACATGACCGAGACGTTCTCCGGTCAATAACCAACAGCGGGATCTGGATACCCATGTTGGCTCCCACATGTTCCACGATGATCTCATCGGATGAACCACGATGTCAAGGACTCAATCGATCCCGTATACAATTCCCTTTGTCTAACGGTATTGTACTTGCCCGAGATTCGATCGTCGGTATACCGATACCTTGTTCAATCTCGTTACCGACAAGTCTCTTTACTCGTTCCGTAACACATCATCCCGTGATCAACCCCTTGGTCACATTGTGCACATTATGATGATGTCCTACCGAGTGGGCCCAGAGATACCTCTCCGCTTACACGGAGTGACAAATCCCAGTCTCGATTCATGCTAACCCAACAGACACTTTCGGAGATACCTGTAATGCACCTTTATAGCCACCCAGTTACGTTGTGACGTTTGGTACACCCAAAGCATTCCTACGGTATCCGGGAGTTGCACAATCTCATGGTCTAAGGAAAAGATACTTGACATTAGAAAAGCTTTAGCATACGAACTACACGATCTTTGTGCTAGACTTAGGATTGGGTCTTGTCCATCACATCATTCTCCTAATGATGTGACCCCGTTATCAACGACATCCAATGTCCATAGCCAGGAAACCATGACTATCTGTTGATCACAACGAGCTAGTCAACTAGAGGCTCACTAGGGACATATTGTGGTATATGTATTCACACGTGTATTACGATTTCCGGATAATACAGTTATAGCATGAATAAAAGACTATTATCATGAACAAAGAAATATAATAATAACACTTTTATTATTGCCTCTAGGGCATATTTCCAACATATGCGCCTCAGTCCTGATAACTTTGGCGATGTTGGTGAGGAGTGGGGGAGGGTTGTTGACGAAATATACCTCCTTTAACCTTTTTGTCAATATCATGATAACTCACACATCATAGACCTGATAACTTAGGTATAAACAACGCAGTAACTTTAGACCCTAATAAAAAGTTATCGAAACATACCCCAATTACTTATGTGCAAGTAGCACGATAATGCATGCATCGGAAGCTGATAACTTAGATATAAATACCACTGTAAATTTGACCCAGGGGAAAGAAGTCGTTTAAAACACATCTCCGGCCACTTCTGTATAAATAACATGTTAATATACATACAACATAACTGATAACTTTACAGTAACTTTTCACCAAAAAAGTGATCAAAACATGTCAACATGAGATCTAGTTTTGAAGTTCTCATCGTGATGGATTTCTTTATGTGAAAACGATTTTTCAATAGAAAACGACAGTTTGAGCAATAAAACATTTTACATCTTTGAAATAGCGAGAATTTACAATGACATCAGGTTTCTGTGCTCCACTATTTTTGCATGTGGAGAGAATGTTGGAGGAGCCATTTTTATGCCCCAGTAATTTTCATGTAAACCTAATGGTAACTGGAGTACCACATAGGTGATAACTCATTTAGCCTAAGTCTGATAACTTTTCATCCGAAAAAAAGTCATCGAAACATACCAACATGGGATCTAGTTTTGGAGGTCTCGTCGCGACGAATCTTTTATGTGAAAATGGTTTTTCAATCGGACCAATGGTTTGAGCTACAAAACATTTTGAAGTTTTAAAATATGGAGAATCTTTGCTAACATCATCTGTTTTGTCTTTTAGTATGCATGCATGCATAGAATTATTAATCATTGCTAGTTGCATGCAATTTCCTCAGGATTAGCTAGCTAATAAACTCGCATGCATGTGTGATTATTCGCATTTGTTGCTTCGATCAGGAGGAGAACGAGAGAAGCGGGAGCCATCGAAGGGATCGTGCGGATCTGTTGCTTAACGTCCAGATGACTGGACGTTAGCACAGTCCATTAACTAAATAAAAATAAGAAGAAACACTCACATGTGATAGAAGAAAGGCATTATGGAATTCAACATCACTATGAGATTATCATAAGGCAGCATCGAGTTTAGTGCGTTATCATGAGACCATAAAAGATAACCACTTGACACGAAGTGCGGCTTGTCGCATCCCACCTGCACCAACCATATCCAACCCCGTAAAAATATGGTTTATATTCTGAAGGTTTACAAAAATAAAAGGATCCAAAGCGTCAAATCCCATTAGAAGAAAGTGGTACATTCTTAATAACAACGTTAACATCTATAGAAAGCCACGATCAATCATTCATCTACTATTATCTATGGATGATGAGTCCGAAGGAATAACAACATCCATCATATCTATACATTATTCATGCCTCATCCATAATTGTCCAATAGAATTGCACAACAAACTAATATTTCCGCAAAAGAAACTGCATAAAATTCCAAATGATGGACTTGGAAGTTGTAATAATTGAAGGTGCGTCCATATTCTGGTACTGATGACCAAAATATATACTGGAATTCTTGTAAGATACATATGACCAAAATTAGAAGATATCATAGCTACACATAATTCAGTCCACATCCATAATCTCTCCAATCCATGCATCCTCCAAGTAATGAGAAGGATCCAAATAGCTTGTGACATAGGTTGAGTTTGAAAAGAATCTCTCCAATCTTGCAGCATAATAGAAGTTCATATCATTCTGAAATCAGAGAGAGAGAGAGAGAGAGAGAGAGAGAGATTAAAGTTACAGACCTAAAAGATAGCAATATATTTTCATAGCAATAACAACCCAAGCAATTAAAATTTGCCACTACAATAAGAAATCATAAGCAGAAGGAATTGTAGAACAGAAAAGAAGGAGATACAGATGAAATAAATGTAACAAACACATGTAACCAACTTGATAAGAAAGGGTGTGGTATTGGAGACTGTTACCACGGCCTACTCCTATGCAATCAATGATGACTTATGACTTAGATCAAGTCATGTCCAATTTATGTGAGGGTAAAATGCAAATAAAGCCCCAAAAATTTACTCCCCCCCCATCTAGAAATACTTGTTGAAGGAATGGATGTATCTAGACGTATAATTAATAGGTGCAAAAGAAGATGGAATACATTATGGATAAAATTGTACTATCTTTTCAGTGCATCTAAGTAAACCTCAAGAACCAAGTTTTAACCAATCCTATAACAATAGATATAGTTCAGGTGGAAAACGGTTGAGATTTAAGCATAATATGAATACTAATCTCAAAAGATAAAAGTATGGTAAGAAATAAGGGTCTCCCATATTCACTTGCGACTTACCTTTAAACTACTCCTTCTGTAAAAAAATATAAGAGCGTTTAGATAACTACTTTAGTGATCTAAGCACTCTTATATTTCTTTACGGAGGGAGTACACATCTTTCCGACACTCGGGGCCCATAGAGCTTCTTAGAGCAATCCTATATATCTCGAAAGATAATCATTCACCTGCATGGGCAAGTGAAAAAGGCTTCATTAAGAAAATGTAACATCCATCATAAGTCCTAGGCATAACAAACATATCGTTACTACTACTTAACTTGTCAAGACCTGGGACCTTAGGAGTTGTACCATAAGGTGCTTTCATTGCAACTGGAGTCTGATTCATAAAGTTACTACCAGGCACTTGAAATTATAGCACAATACTCACAGTTTTCTTGGTTCATAAAGTTACTACAAAGCACTTGAAAATATTGCTAGCATTCTAAACGGACATGAAAGAATGGCAAAGACTTTTTATCATCTTCTATAATACAGAGCCAGTCCTAACACCAGTTATGCGTCTAGCACATCACACCAGCAAAACCAAACTAGCTTGCTTAATTTACTTGTACATCTAACGATTATATAAATAAAATGTTATCAGATCCCACATAAAGCAAGGAACCAAATAATCAAAAGCATATGCAGCTGAGGAGGACACTTTTAAGGAAAACCTTATACACAGAATCTTAGCAGCAGCGTGGTTTAAAAACAAATGCTACTGCTAATTAGCAGTAGCAGGCTTCAGGAAACTGTGCTACTAAAAGCTCAGTAGCAGTAGCGCTCTAGGTGAAACAAGCGCTACTACTACAATTGCCACGACGCTGTCTCCAAGCTAGATATAGTAGTAGCGCCCTTCTTCCGGACGCGCTACTGCTAAAGTACTTAGTAGCAATGTTTTTCCCCAAAACTCGCTGCTGCTAAGTATCACCCCTGGCGACTAACTAAGTTTAGTCCCATACTACTAAGCGAACAAGATGTCTACCACCTTAAATATGTTACTTCTCAAACTATCTCGAGCACTTGTTCTTCATTGAACTATATGTGTAGGATTTGTGGCTGCAATATGAATCCTCGCCTGTACCTATACAGGTATAGTGAGGATTCATGTTGATTATTTAGATTCTACATAAAAAGATCAATGATGACCAATGTATATTTTTAATGTTTTTACATGCTTAGACTTAGAAGTGGCGTTTTTTCTTGACAAAGCGATGCTGCTATAGGTCTTAGCAGTAGTGCGCTCCCCGTACCCGCGCTACTGCTAAAGCAAAACA
>NC_041383.1:23294720-23335254 GCF_002162155.2 Triticum dicoccoides
GTAATGCTCCTCCCCCCTCTTGCCACATGTCGGTGTCAAAACCGGCGGATCTCAGGTAGGGGGTCCTGAACTGTGCTTCTAGGCGGATGGTAACAGGAGACAAGGGACACGATGTTTTTACCCAAGTTCGGGCCCTCTCTATGGAGGTAAAACCCTACTCCTGCTTGATTAATATTGATGATATGGGTAGTACAAGAGTAGATCTACCACGAGATCAGAGAGGCTAAACCGTAGAGGTTAGCCTATGGTATGATTGTTGTTGTCTCTCCTCTATCGACTAGCCTGGCCTCGGTTTATATAATGCACGAGAGGCCTAGGATAACAAGAGTCCTAGCCGAATACGCCGGTGGGGAGGAGTCCTTGTCTTGATCGCCAAGTCTTGTGGAATCTTCCTTGTATGCGGCAGCTGTTCGAACTGGCCCATGAGTATACGGCCATGGGGGTCCTCGGCCCAATCTAACAGATCGGGAGATGATGTGGTGAGTACCCCCTAGTCCAGGACACCGTCAGTAGCCCCCTGAACCGGTCTTCAAGTTTAGGGACGCTCCTCGATTCTTCTGAACCGTTCTTCATCTTCAGTCGTCGGTCTTCAAAATTGGTTCAACAAATCTTCTCATCTTCGATCTTGAGGATCCCCGAAATGCATTCGACGAGTTTACACGTCGGGTATCCGAGGAGCCCCTTTAAGTTTCCGGCCTTTATCAATGCCTTGTTATTTTTATGCCACACCTCGGGTTTGAAGTTGTTCCCGGGCGGCAGCGTCCTCTTGCGTCCGAGCTCCAACGCCGGACTGCATTCGAGGTATCTTTTGCAGCCGAGCACCAACGCCGGACCGCTTCCCAGCTCTAACGCCGGAATGTATCCGAACTCCAACGCCGGACTATGTATTCGAGCTCCAACGCCGGACTGTATCCGAGCTCCAACGTCGGACTATGTATCCGAGATCTAACGCCGGACTGTATCTGAGGTGTCGTAAATCACCTTGGTTCAAAGAAGTTTGAAGGAGTTTAGCCGAGCTTAATGCCGGAAATGCCCTCTATGGAGCCAGCCACTAGCGCCCGAGCTTTATGCCGGACTGCTTCCAAGGTTGATTTGCAAAATCGGTCTGAGGATCAAGTCCTAGCTCGGCAGAATACTCCGGGACACAAAAAGCGGCGTGCTCAGTCCTCAAGACTCAGGTTGGGTGCGGCCAACCAACCTGAGGATCAAAATCTCCTCGGAGACTGTATTACACTTAAAATTTTCTGCATTGGACAGGCAATGCAGTAGCCCCCGAGACACTGGTCGGGTGGCAACACCAGATCAGGGGATCGATGTGCCCCTTTAATATTTGTAAATAATAAGCCCGAAGCCCAGTAGCCCCGAGCCTTAATGCGGGCATGGGTGGCCGAATTAAGGATTGATATCCATAGTAAAATCACAAATTATGTGTAATGACTCTATGTATTCAAGTACTTTACGTCATTAATGCTCGGATCCGCATTGTACAAAACTTTGTTGACCGACCATCGGCTTCCACCTCCTCGGCCAATAGCCGAGGAGTGTTTGTCCTACTTTATAAAGCCTTTATGAGGGCAAAGATTTACAACAAACAAGGCAATCTGGCCATACGGTTTTATAAACAAAGGTACGCAGAGAGATATGTTATATTACTGTTTAACAGAAGAAATGTCTTCCAAAGAAAATAGTCCCGCTATCGGTTCCTTTCTTTGGGTTGTCATGCTAAGCATGATCATGAAACCTCAGCTCCAATGTAAGAGCAAAATATCGAGGATTTAGTTTGGGAGGCCAGTTAATAGCCCCCAGTAGTGTTCGGCGACAGTCGAGGTCAAGCCGTAAACACTTCGACCATTGTTATGAATGGCCCGTCGTTTAACACCGTCATCGGATTGCTGACCAGTTTAGGCTTATTGTGACAGTTAGTTTTCGGCTTTCTCCACTAAGGTGCTTAACCATGTGAGCTGGAAGCACAATCACAGTGGTTCTCCCTTTGCACACCTAGCCGAACAAAGCGGAACGTAGGAGGCAAGCGCAGGAGCCGGGCAACTCAACTATTGACCGAAGACACAATTCGAAACCGACGCATATATAGCAATATCCGAGAATGTTTTTGCCGAATCTCTAAAGGTGTCCGGCGTTGCACTGCGAGCCTTGTGCTGAAAACACACAAATAGTTTAAAAAGTGCCATAAGCTTGGAAAACCAAAAAACGTCAGTAAAAACTTGACGTCCGAACGAGATCAAGTGTTCGGTGCCAATCCGAAAATTGGCCTTAGAAAAAGAAGTGCTTCTGTCGTGCTTTAACATGATACATCCTATCTCAAGACTTCAAGCGGGTCAGCCTATGGCTTCAACCTCCTATCCCGAGGGCGGAGTACTTCTCATTAGGCCAGTTTAGCAAACTAAACTCTAGCGGCTTTGAGAAAGAAATTAGGCTCCCCGGCTAGTGACCACACGCTCGTGTCGAAAAAAGGAGTGATAGATAATAATAATAATAATAAAACTTTGCAACGACTAAGAAGAAGAACACTTATCATAAAACGACTCATATAAATTTAAGAGCACCCAAGTGACTTGGGTAAAAGAATGATTGCATGTACCGAAGTACTTATATCATATCTACGTTCAACCGAACTTTAAACGCGTCTTAACCGACCGTCGGCTTCTCCCTCTTCGGTCAAGGACCGAAAAGTGTTATGTACTCCATCTGTCGAGAATATCGACGGTGTTTCCAATAACCAGGCAATCAGGCCATAAGGCTGTAACAGACAAAGCGCGCCTAGGGAACTTATGTTATATTACTGCAAAGTGTAAGAAGCATCTTCGAAGAAAAAAGTACCCCCACCGATACCTTTCTTCGGCGCTCATTGTTATTATGAGACTTGTGCAATAGATTTTTTGTACTCATGAGTTCCGTTGTGTGTCGGCCATCATTGAAAACTATAAGAGCGCTAGCTTTCGGCTTCACCCAGTCTGAGGTCCGGCTCGGATGACCCGATCGTGACAATCGCAGAGGTGCTCCCTTTACTCCCTAGCCGAACAATCGGAAATGTAGGGGTAAACACAGGAGCGAGTCAATCCAGCTTGCAAATCGCTTAAGTCAATATGGTGTATATTGTGGCGTAATACACGAACAAGGAACGAAGCCGTACAAATATAATCATATGCAAGAGGAAAAACTTCATGAAGGAAGCCCCCAAATGAATTGGGTTTTGAATTTATGCGTCACAAACAAAGTTTGGACAAGAAATTTTTTTACAAGAAACATTTTTCAAAAAAGTATAATGCTTGGTCGAACCGAACACAAGTTAGAAATTAAAGCTTTGAGCATGAAAGCGACTTAGCTGGTTAATGTGTTCGGTATTGATGACGCGGTCCGAGCTTGATACGGGACAAGGTTCCATCCCCTAAGCCGGTCCCGAGGTGGCGGAGCGGAGAGCTCGACACGCCGAAGTGGTGACATAGCACAGTTAATGCAGACTGGCAGAGTGACGCCGAAGTCCCCGGATCATTTTCCTCTGCAGAAAAAATGATGCAAACCGGAGATAATAGTAATAATGATAATTAAAAAAATCGTTGCATAATAAATAACTTATGCAAAGTGAGTAATAAAAGAAATATTGCCTGGCGCCGAAGTCAATGTCGATGCAGGGGTCGGCGTGATGCGGTAAAGGCGTGCAAAGCCTGAATTCACAGGTCGGTCCGAGCTCCGGATGCGGCGTTCGCCGGACTATGTACGGAAACTGACCGAACCACCATGCGACTGTCATTAATGCGGCCACCATTTGATAGACCTGTGTACATATGATGGACAAAACAGAGTAATAATTCCTTGGGAAAAATGAACCCAAACAAGCAAAAAAATACTGAGATTAATAGCACCTGGTTTATTGTTGTAGCAATCCGAAGGAAGGTGATTCCCAAAATTGGGACTCGATCCACGCACCCATTGCCTGATGGGTGATAAAACGACGGCATGACAATGCTGGCAAAGGTTGGCTCGCTGAGGCAAAGCCCTTGGTCCAGTTAACGTGACGGAGCTGGTCGGCTAGTGACGCCGAAGTGTCCAGAGTAGGTTGATGAAGAGATGGCGAAGCCCCCGGTCCAGCCGAGATGTCGAAGTAGGTCGGCGTGATGGACACCAGCTTGAAAAAGCAATAGTGCGGCCCTGCCGATGCAGGTCGTGACGTGGTCGATGCCGGCTTGATGAAGCGACCGTGCGGCGATGCCGGTATGCCTGCTCCGTGTAATCCGTGGGGCGGCGATGTTGGTGATGATTTATCCTTCGCGATGCCGGACTCTTGTTCGGCTTGCCGAGATGATGATCCGAAGAAGTTGAGCTCGGCTCAACAAAGTGACGACGTGTCTAGCGCAGGTCGGCAGCCGTGGAGCAATATTGCCGGACTGGTTTGACACCAGCATGATGTTGAAGATCATGTTCAAAAGATTTTAAAGCTAGTGGGATGTGTTCGGGAACAAAACACAATACCCCATACAAAACTTCCTTCAAAAAGGATGTCCGAAATCCCGTTAGTAAAAAGGACGAACTCGGGTCGGATTTGTTTTCGCGCAGAAAACAGATCCGAAAAGTGATGCACTAATCGGAAGGTTCCCAGAGTTTGGACGGTCGGATCGAGCTGAAATTTTGAGGGGTGATAGATATAGGAATTCCGCAGTCGATCAACGGTTGGATCTTCCAAAGGAGGTCCGAGCTAGAATCTGGACACCACGCCCTAAACTCGTCCAGATTCTCGTCCAGATTTGACAAGGCTCCGGTATATCGTAGATTGTCGAAGATTCCTCCATCGGAATTCGACAAAATTTAGCGTGGCTGTTGTAGACGTAATTCCGCACTATTTCACCGAAGCAATCATCAAACCGACGCTCGAGGAGGCGGTGACGGCGGATACAAGTTCGCTGTCGAGAAAAATAGCACGGTCGCCCGAGGGCAATGTTGACGTTGAGCCCCCAGGCTCCCTGGATGATTCCTCCATGATCTTGATAGAGATCGGAGCTGATGTTGATGAAGGCCCTCATCCGAACATGATGATCAGAGGTAGGGCGCAGTCCTTGGTCGAACCAAGGTGACCAGTCGAGCTGGTGACGAAGATGCCGAAGTCGCAGTTGATCTGCAGGCGAGCCATCGACCTTTTGCCGAACACACAGCGGAACTCTCAATGAAAGCACCAATGTCGGTGTCAAAACCGGCGGATCTCGGGTAGGGGGTCCCGAACTATGCTTCTAGTCGGATGATAACAGGAGACAAGGGACACGATATTTTTACCCAGGTTCGGGCCCTCTCGATGAAGGTAAAACCCTACTCCTGCTTGATTAATATTGATGATATGGGTAGTACAAGAGTAGATCTACCACGAGATCAGAGAGGCTAAACCCTAGAGTCTAGCCTATGGTATGATTGTTGTTGTCTCTCCTCTATCGACTAGCCTGGCCTCGGTTTATATAATGCACGAGAGGCCTAGGATAACAAGAGTCCTAGACGAATACGCCGGTGGGGAGGAGTCCTTGTCTTGATCGTCAAGTCTTGTGGAATCTTCCTTGTATGCGGTAGCTGTCCGGACTGGCCCATGAGTATACGGTCATGGGGGTCCTCGGCCCAATCTAACAGATTGGGAGATGACCTGGTGAGTACCCCCTAGTCCAGGACACCGTCACCACCCCTCCGTTGCTCCTCCACCCTCTCGCCGCCCACTCTGTCGCTGTCCGCGAGCTCTGGCCGGGCGCCTTTGGCACCGCCCTCGATCCCCTCGCGGGCCGCTGTCGTCGCCCCCTCTCGTAGGAAAGTCACCGGCCTTGCCCTCGTCAGCACCTCCGACCGAGGTCACCATGCCATCCCCCCTCCTCGACAGCACCCCCCGAGGGCTGCCCTACCTAGATGCAGCGAGGGCTTACGAATTTCATATGGATAACTAGATGCTTTTGTTTTTCTGTAATAAGTTATATTTTAAAAAATTTAGTTGAAATGCTTTGGTAGGTGGTACCGTGATCTGCTAGATATTGGTTTTGATACAAGTATGTAGTTTGCAAGTGCTAAGTTAATCCCAATTAAATTTGGCACTTGTTTTTTAATCAGTTATCTTAGGCAATAGGGGCCAAATTAGATGAAATGTGTCTTGGTAGGTGGTACCTTGATTTGGTAGATAACTTATTACAGATCTTAGGATTATACCTTTGGTAGGGGCCAAATAGTTTTTTCGGCAATAGGTGCCACTGAAATGCTTTCGTAGGTGATACCTTGTCATCTTCTATGTTACTAGATCTTAGGATTATAATTGTCCATCAAATTGCTTCTCGCAGAAGAATCTCTTCATCAAATTGACAGCTTGTTGTTTACTTTTTTGGGATCGGGTTCCACTACGAAAATATAACTGAAGAAGTACAAAAAATAGCACATGCTATTGTTTTTCTTTCCTGTGAAGATTGTTAATTCTTTGCTCATATTGCTTTAGGAAAATGGCGCCACCACCACCACCACCATGTCGACTGTGCAAGTCAAGGTGCGCCAGCAGCCTTGCAACTGGCAAGTTGTTCGACATCTACTTCCAGTCAAGTTTTCGTCATGCGGCGATAAGAAATTATATGAAATGTAACAACTATTTTATTTTTAGTGTTGGCATTACTGCATTGTGTCATTTTGCTTATTTTACACAGATCGTCCCATGCAATGTGAGGTTGAAATTCAACAAGCTGACAGGAGACACTGTGACATTTGAGGCTCCAGGGGGGCCGTACACTATAGAGGTCAAGAAAGAACGCAATATGTCGCGGATTGGAGGAGATGGATGGGCCTGTTTCCTCACCCGCATGCGTCTTACTGGTGGTGAGTTGATCAGCTTCTCCTTTACAGCATAAAGACCCAAGCTGGCTGTCATTTATATCAACCTGGTGAAAGATGATGAAGATGACGAAGATGATGAAGATGATGAAGATAATGAGGACCCACTCGATGAAGATGATGAGGACCCACTTCATGAAGCCATCGTAGCTCAAAGGATGAGGCTGGGCGAGGAGGAGGTGTCCAACCTGTGGGACATAATTCCACCATGTGCTGACTTTGTCGGGGTGCCATTCGTGACCCGCTTGACAAGTACCATGGTTGATCGACATGATATGGTATGTTATACTTACAAATGCAAATTATCCGATGAAATACTTAATGTAGAGTCCAATGATATGGTATGTTGTGTGTAATCTAGTCGATGATATGTTTTAGTGTAGAGTTCGATCACATGCTTATTAGTGTAGAATCTAAGGAACTATTAATAGTGTAGATAATCCATATATACTTATTTGCAAGAGTATGTGCGAGGCTATTTATTAATTGATTTATTTTTCTTATTCAGAATTTGGTAAAGAGCATATCTGTGAGTTATGGTATCGAGACTGATGAAGAAGGCTCAGATGGACTATGCCTTACCACAAGGGGCTCCATCACAACCTGTACTTACCGCGTCGTGGACACGGACGGTCGCACACACTTAAACTCGGTTGGGTGGAAGAAATTCCTCGATGGCAAGAATCTTCGTGTTGGACATGCCATCCTAATTACTATCAGGAACACCAACCGCCCAGGCTTGAGGATGATGATTGTCTTCAATATCATCTAGAACTATATATGTGTGTGGCTATATCATCTAGAACTACATATGATGATCGTCGTCGATATCATCTAGAACTACATATGATGACCGTCGTCGATATGACCTTGTACTGCTTGAGGATGCATGTTAGACTATGCATGAAATTGTTATCTAGTACTCCCTTCGTTCCAAATTACTCGTCGTAGTTTGAACTAAAACCACGACGAGTAATTTGGAACAGAGGGAGTACTACCTAGTACTTATAATGGTTTATGAATTTGATATCTAGTAGTACCTAGTATTTGAAAATTGCAGTTTATTGGAACCGAGAGGGAGAGGGAAAGGGTGCAACGGGAAAATGATGAAAGATATAGCAGTAGCGAGGGACAAGGAAATCTCTACAGCTAACTAATAGTAGCGCATTCCGCAAAAGCGTTGCTGATATCGTCAACAGTAGTAGCAGGGGTGCGGACCGCGCTACTACTATAAGTTAGCTGTAGCACCTTATTAGTAGCGCGGCCACCCGCGCTGCTGCTAGCCTCAAAACCCGTGCTACTACTAGGGTTTTCCCTAGTAGTGGGAAGAGGTGCCTAGCAGTGGTAAAGCAGGGAGGCATCTCCATCTCGAACACGACACGGAGGCCGAGGAAGCCATGGAAGCAGTTGCAGCCGACGTTGCACACGTCGGCCGACCACCGGGTCTCTGTCTCCACCAGCATCGTTGGGACGACATCCCTAGCCTCGCCCCACACATCCACGCCGGCGAGCGATCTGGATAGCGGCCACGGCGCCGCGGATGGTTGGCCCCCTTTTCCATCCCTGTGGCCGACACTCCTCCTGCCGAGTCCAGAGGAACAATGACGGTGCCGCAGACAGCTCAGCCACCTCGTCGTCTTTGTGGCCCGCACTCATCCTTTTGCCCGATCTGATGGGAAGGAGGAGGGAGGCGCGCAGAGGAGGGGTGGTCGGCTGGGCGGACGAGATGGAGGGGGCATGGGTCACATCCCACCTCGTGTGGTGCGGACCAAGAGTGGGGGAAGGGGAGGAAGCGTGCGGCGTGAGGTCAGCAGTTGGAGAGGAGGTGAAGGCGATGCGGCGGCCTGCGCTCTCCTCCCGGCGATGGCGAGGGGCGAGGTCGATGGGGAGAGCAGCGCCAACGGGAGAGGAACGAGCGACGACTGCAGGAAGCGCCCGATAGGGAGTGGCGGCTACGGTTTCAACCAATCGAGGAATCGGCACACTCCTTGTCATCATCCGTTCCTTGGCCATCCACACCACACCACACACACACCCATCACGCGAATTTCCATCCATGCCCTCGGCGGGCCGTGAAATTACATGCGGTGGCACACGTTTGCTACCACTACTATTCATTGCTACAGGAACACGGGGTTGATCTGACGGACGAGCTCAATCGGTAGCGAGATCCGACGGCCTAGATCATATCAAGAAAAGGATCCGACGGCCAAAAGTTGCTAAACTCTGTGAGCGTTCGGGGGCTCCCGTGAATCTTGTTTCTGGATGCATGTGGAGTCAAGGCACGCAACACCGGGCAGTCAAGAGACCAATGAAGGTGGACCTGGTCGACCTATCCACCCATGCACGCGGCGCTGCTGCATGCGGCGCGCTCCTCCTACTCTACGCCCCTGGTCGAAGGATAGGAGGAAACCGCGTGAGGGCCCCCATATATGGGATGTCAGGGCCTAGGCCCAATAGTGGCAACCTTTTCATTCTTTATGTTGAAATGAACATTCAAAAAATATATTGAAATAACATTAAAAAAATATTGAAGCTAGTAAATGTAAATTATAAACTACATATATTGCAAAAAATATATTGTCGTATCATGTTTCAAAAACATTCATGGGGTAAAAATCAATTGTTTTGAAAAATGTCAACGTATTTAAAAAAATCATGTATTAGAAAGAAAACAATTATATCATGTTTAAGACATTTTAATGTCTTGAAAAAGTTTGCCTATCTTTAAAAAGGTTTATGATTTTTGGAAAAAAATATCATGCATTACAAAAACGTTTTTATGCCAAAACCAAAAAGGAAGAAATAAAAAAATGAAAAATAAAACAGACTAAAACCAAATGGAGACGCTGGAAAAAAGAAAAAAAAACAGTTCGTCCGTGGAGAAGAGCTACGCCAACATTCTTGAAGTTAGGTTTGCGCACAGGAACTATCCGGTTGCGCGCACAAGTGCCTCTCTTGCGGATCCACCGTCTACCGAGCCATGAGACTCGTGGGACCCGTTGTTGTTCATCAGAGCTAACAAGGGTTTTCCTTTTGGCATTATTACCGGTTTGATACTGAGGCACAACAGCAGAAGATACCGAGGCACTTTAGAGTGTCAGAGCAAACAACTCGCTCGCTCGCGTCGCCTCCAGGGGGGCAACTCGGGCGCCCCAACCGCCGCCGCCCTCGACCTCCCTCCTCCCCTTCTTCCCCACCGCCGCCGAAGGAGGCCGGCTCGCCCGGCGGACGGCGGACGGCGGGCCATCCTCCTTTCTTCACGAGGGGATCCTCTGGCTGAGATGCATCGGCGTCCCTGGGCGTACAACATGGAGGCGGAGTTGGCGCGCTCGGGCGGCGGCCCGATGGGATCCCGGCGGCGCTGCGGGGGCTGGCGGCGGCGGATCTGGGATTTCCCGCCCCAGATCGGTTCTCCTTCGGGTGGTCGGGCTCGGGTGCCGTCCGGCGGTTCTAAGCGGTGGTGGGCGCTCGCGTTGGCTATTCTCCTTCACCGATCTGATTAGGGGCGGCCGAAGGTGTTGGCGTGATGCCGGATCCGAGCACGGTGGTGGCGTCGTCCCCTTCAGGGATGACGGTCGAGTGGTGGGTCCTTGTGGCGGCGTCGGTGGCGGCGGATCTTGGGATCCCGCTCCCGGGGACGTCGCAAGACGCGGCATCCCGTGCACGAGAGATGAAGTTTCTTCGAACAGATCTGAGTGAAAACTTGCTTTTGACTACTGCAAAGGCCGGCGGTGGCGACGCAGTCTGTTTCGTTTCATTCTTGAAGGCATCGCCGTGGAGAAGTTCAAGGTCACTCTCTGCTACCTCCGGGGGAAACCCTAGATCAGTTGATCGGATGATGGCGGCGCTCTGGTGTCGTTTCCCCCTTGAGGGCGTCATTCATGGAGGTACACACGGGCTCGGGGAACAGAGGACGGTTTCTTTGGTGGAGTGGTACTTCATCTTATACATTGATGGCGGCGGATCTTGGCGGTGTGGCGCTGTGGAGATTCGGAGTCCGATGCGCGGAGATGAACTCGCGCAGGAAGGTGGCGCTGTCTGGCGTCGTGGTGGCGTCGACGGCAGTTAGACCGGACAAGGTTGATGCAGCAGTACAACACTGAAGATGGATTGGTGGTAGGTGGCTTCGGCGGCCTCATACCCGGCACGCGTCCTGGTTGAGGAGTGCGCCGGACTGGTAGGTGCCCCGTACCCGGCAGGCGTCCTGGTTGGGACCTCAGGTCTTAGATGTTTAGATTTGGCTGCGATGTTTGTTTGGTATTAGGCCCAGACTATCTGCGCCCCTTCATCAATTGGATAGGTGTAGCAACAGTTGTTGCTTAGACGGCGGCTTTAGTCTTGCTGTTGTATGGCTTTGTAAGGTCTTGTGAGAATAATTAATAAAGTGGCCGTATGCATCGCCCAGATGCAGAGGCCGCGGGTCATCCTCCTTTTCTAAAAAAATTATTACCAGCTTGATGACCACCATTATGTTCCCAGGAGTAGTAGTCCTGATCCACAAATTTGTTTACTATAAGTGACTTTTGTATTGATTTTAATGAATTCCTAAATTAGTAGCGGTATGTGCACTACGTGTGCAACATTTTCATATTTGCTTGAATTAGTTTGATGAATTCCTCTATTTGTTTAAAGTGTGCATAGCATAATAGGAAAAAATATATGCAAATGGTAAACATGTGATTATCATTTTAGGCTATAGAATTTAGGTATAATTTGAAGATGCTCTTAACCTCCTTGAGCGATGGCATATCTAGTATACATACTTTACCATGTAGTGGGGCAACTTTTCTACTTCCAATGCACAATAATGCAAAACTATGCATTTTTTAGGTACGCGGACTATGCTCTTAAAGCAACTCTGGCGGATGCATCATATTGGTCTGATCGGCATTATAATTGTCCATACGGAGTTTGAGATCCAAAAACTGTAGTGAAGGCATCGTATTGGTCTGATCAGTATGGTACCTATTCATATAGAGTTTGAGATCCAAAGACGAGCCTAGTAGAGTTGCCATATCAGTGCGCTTCTACATTAACCATCTGTGCGGGAGGAAAGTTTCACCTCTCTCCCCTCATCCTCTGCATCGCGACCTGTCTTTGCTCCTCCTCTCCCCCCTCCCCCCTCCCCCGCCGATGGCACAGATGGCAGAACCAATCATGTCACTGTGATAGGAGAAAATTAATGGTCATCCTCGCATGGCCAACAACCCACGTATGTTTCCCGCATATTTTCCTGCCGCCCGTCCCCGTTTCCCGTCACGCGCACCATTTTTCACCGCTAGTGGCTATAGAAGGTCGGTGCCTTTCCGTCCCAAATCATCTCTCCATCATCCCCACAAACTCCAATTCCCTTCCTCGTCCTCACCATGTCGCTTCGCCCCAAGGCCGGACTGGGTGTCGCTCACCAAGGAGGAGGAACGACGCTTGGACAAGGAGGTCGCGCAGGAGGAGACTGCCGTCATCGCGGAGGAGAAGAAGGAACGACGCTTGGACAACAAGGTCGCACAGGAGGAGACTGCCGTCATCGTGGAGGAGAAGAAGGAACGACGCTTGGACAAGGAGGTCACGCGGGAGGAGACTGCCCTCATCGCGGAGGAGGAGGAGGAGGAGGAGGAGTGAGATCGTCGGGACAGGTTGGAGGTTGTCGCAGAACGCTAGTTGCCACACCAAAGCCCTGACCCCGCCACGTTAGAAGCCGCCAGACGCACACCAGTGCCCTGCCACGACTGGTTTCCGCTGCCTCCTTGGTAGGGAGGTCTGAGATGCCCGTCATGTCGCCTAAGTCGTGCGAGTTGCCCTCGACATAATCTTCAAGGAAACGGACGCATGAGGTCGTTGGCAATAGAGAGGAAGCGCATCATCTTGGCCAATCGCGAATAATCTATGACATCATCATTGTTATTCGGATGTCCGAGTTACTCTTTTCGAAACACATCAATGGTAGGAGTTTTTTTTGGCTCGGCTAGTTGCAAAATCGCCTGAAAAAATCACTGGGCCAGTCAATTCCTACCAGCCACCACATACAAAAATAGACGACCGAGATTGCATCTTCAACTTCCCGCTCATCTTCCTGCCGATCTAACCACATCGTGTACCACCGGCTTCCACCTCCCGTGGCAGCTCGACCGCCCTGCCCTCCCCCAACCGTGGCCCACCGTCGTGCTACCGCCCACTCTTAGCCCCCCCTCCCCGCCCCGTCATCCCTTTAGCCCTGATGACCTTGCACCATCCGCCGTTCTGCCGCCCCAACCGTCGCCGTGCTGCCGCCCCCACCACCCCCACCCTAAGATAGATGGTGGGGTAGCCCTTCGCGGGAGCTCCTTCCTTCCCTTCGGCCTCCCTTCGACGAACTCTCGAAATCGCCTGACGCCAAACCGAAGTCGGTCAACTGACATTTAGCTGACGTGTACTTTTTAAAGATTCTTGGTAAAAGTCCACGTTTCATCTCCAATGGCTGCTCAGCGGGCATCGAGTCTTTTGTAGGCGTTGGACCGCAGCCCCACTGACTCTGACCCTCACAGCGTGTTTGGTTCGGTGGAATTGGAGAGAGGGAATGGGAGTTTGAGGCTTAGAGAGTTTTACTCCTTTGTTTGTTTAGGTGGAACGGGAATTCAACAGGGAAGTGGAAAGGGAATTCACGTGTAAAAGTCCCACATATCTATTATCTGGGGGAGGGCTGGTAATTAAGATGGGGAAAGGGAATTAGAGTTAAACTCCCATTCCCCTTCCATTAGTTTGCCAAACAGGCTGTCAGCGACTGAACCCATCCCCTGTTATAAACAGCGCAACAAGTCCAGACTCCAGACCAGGCACGAGCATCCAGCAGCCCCCCGCCCGATCCCGGCTGCTTCACCCCCGCTCCCGCGCCTCGTGCACTCCGTCTCCGCCTCCACCAGATCCGACGACCCCAGGCACGCCCCCTCCCTCCCTCTCTCTCCTTCTCTGCATTTTCTTGGTCTGATGCGGCGGCTCAGTTCGCCGTCACAATAATCGTGGGCCGCTCCTTGGCGCCGCCGGCGCGGCAGCGACGTCCGTCGTACCCCCTCTGGACCACGCGTGACACGGCAGCTGCTTACCTTATCCCGCGGCGAAACTGAACCGGAGTTTTCTTTCGTTCGCCTGATTTTGCAGGTCCAGGTCGGAGAGCTGCCATGGGTTCAGACAACATCGGCCCCAGAGGTACTTCCTTTCTTTCGTCTCCTATCTGCACTATGGTATCCCAGTATGTGTTTTTCTGAACCAACACCGGGTGATCCTGTATACGACCTTGTCTGAAGTCTGAACCCGTGACAGTGAGTTCGCTGTCACTAGTTCAGACTCCATAACACTGTTAAAATTTAACGGCATGAACGATCTGCGTGAGTGGCAAAGGTGTTGCATGATGTGAAGCACATTTAGTTTTTTTTTATTTCATCTAAAAGCAATTGATTTTGTTTTCTTTGATTTTCTTGCCTGCACATATTCTTAAAAAAATCATTACAAAAACTGAAAAGGTAAGGGAAAGATCAAAAACATGGTGTGCAATATGCTGCAGTTAGTAACCTTTTCTCCCTGTCTGACAGATGTCTGCGTTGTCGGGGTCGCGCGCACCCCTATGGGTGGTTTCCTCGGCGCCCTGTCCTCCTTGCCTGCCACCAAACTTGGCTCCATAGCTATCGAAGGTGCGGTCAGTATATTGTCTATATACCCCCCTGAAGTTATAATTTGTCGACTTTGTTTAACACTAACATGTTGACTGGGGGTGACCAGCTGCTCTGAAAAGGGCGAATGTGGATCCACCCCTTGTGCAGGAGGTCTTCTTCGGCAATGTCCTGAGTGCTAACTTGGGCCAAGCTCCAGCGAGACAAGCTGCCTTAGGCGCAGGGATACCAAACACGGTTGTTTGCACGACGGTCAACAAAGTCTGCGCGTCTGGCATGAAAGGTTCGAGCTCATGTGACCATGTCTGTATAATTTGTGCTTACAGTTTCTGTAACTCAGACATTTTTGGACCATGATCCTGATTTTTCCCCTCCCTTTCTGCAGCAACGATGTTTGCTGCACAGTCGATTCAACTGGGCAGCAATGATATTGTAGTGGCAGGGGGCATGGAAAGCATGTCGAATGCTCCGAAATACATCGCTGAAGCTAGGTTAGTAAAGTGTTTTTCTGATTGTATCTGGATGTAGTGCAGAGCTGAAAATCATTCTTGATTTTTTTGTCTGAATAAGCATACTAGGAGAAGGAGAATGCCAAGATATCCATTTGAAACAGTTTGTTTGACACCTTGTGTTTAGGATGCTCTGTTCACCTTGTGTTTAGATTGCTCTGTTTTGTACTTTGTAGTGCTCCATTCATTCATCTTTTCAAGGTACATGAACAAAGCAGTCAGGTAAAAGTTTAATTTGTACTATTATGTAATCTGTTAGAATTGATGCATAATACAGTACAATGTTAGTGTATGCCTCTTGTATGTCTTGCCGGCAACTTAGTGATTTGTGTAATCAAATGCAGAAAAGGTTCTCGTTTCGGACATGATAGCCTTGTTGACGGTATGCTTAAGGATGGCCTTTGGGATGTATACGGCGATTGTGCCATGGGAGTGTGTGCTGAGCTTTGTGCTGACAATCATGCTCTGACAAGGGAAGACCAAGTAAGTTATGACAGATTGTAGTAACCACTTTCTAATGTAGTTATTATTCTTATATTTTTCTAGCACAGAACGGCATGTGTTTTTGTCAGTTGTTACTCCTAGAGATTCAGTACAGGTTATTAAATATATTGAAAACACACGGAATTGGTCTTTTGAGCGCACTGAACTTTGTCATTACCGTCCCATACAAGTTGATTATATATGTTCTTCTTCATCTTAGGTACAATCCTGTTTGGTTTGGACCAATATATACATAACTGCCAGTGTCTTATGTCAGTGATGCCCTATTAATACCAGCTTGGGCATATTAACCTTTTCTAGCAGGGATGCTCCTAGAAATTTCTAGGGTAGGTTTAAATAATGTTCACATGACTAAACGAACCTCCGGTTGCTTGTTTCAAATGTGGAACTGATTTTTTTTCCGTATTAATGTGCAAGAGTTCATTGCCAAAATTATTCATACCTTACTTTAGGGTGAGGATATCAATATTAGTTGTATGATTGCAATGTAGCTCTTTAGTACAGAACAACATGCTTTTGGACAGTAATCACTTCCCCAGATTTTATTCTTTCCATTTTCTGGTGGAAGAATATGATATATAGCAGAGTTAAATTTGTCGAATGCTATGTTTGACATCTCTTAAGGTATTGATGTAATGTCCTTCTTCTACATTATGACCCATGTATTTATTAGTTGTGACGTGTCTGAATTTGTACATTCTTATGTAGGATGCTTTTGCTATTCAAAGTAATGAGCGTGGAATTGCTGCTCGTGATAGTGGCGCTTTTGCATGGGAGATCGTTCCGGTCATTTTCTGTCTCTCTGCCAATATTACTAACCATTCCTTTATTTGTTTTCCTAATGCCCTCTGTCCTATCTACCAGGTTGAAGTTCCTGTCGGCAGAGGAAAACCACCAGTACTTGTTGAAAAAGATGAGAGCCTTGACAGGGTAAAAATTTTCAAACAGAAAAACTAGAAACAATTAACTACAAGGCTATCCTGTGTATTTTTTGTTAACAGTAGCTGTAAATTTCCTTTAAGAACAACCAAATTATTCCGAAAAAAACATTTTTTAAAGCATATTGTGTCTCCATTCTGTATGTTTTCATGCATTCTGTAGTGAAATATAATATATACTAGGCTCAAGAAATACCAGGCAGTACATACTACGTTATTGGCGAAGTTGCTGATAGTCTTCTGGATAGTTAAAACAAGGAAAATATGACATTTGTTACCTGTATAATCTTTTTATGCGATACTACTACTGTGTAATATGAGCATTTTATGCCTCTTAGTTTGACCCAGCGAAACTGAGGAAGCTCCGCCCAAGTTTCAAGGAGAAAGCTGGCACTGTTACTGCTGGGAACGCTTCTAGTATAAGGTGCTTGTCTTTTTTTTTTCCAGATCTTTGCCTTGATGTGTTTTTCTGTTTTTGTTTTCTTGAATCCTAATGTTATGTTCTATACAGGCTTTAAACTTGACTAGTTTTCTTGCTGTCCTCTGTACTGCATTCAACTGCTGTTTGTTGTTGCAAATTGCTAGTTGTGTTTAATATTTATGTTTCATCTGCTTGGTATGTTTTTGCAATCCAGTTAACGGTAAAGTTTAGTATGTTACTTCGTATTTGTATTTCTAGCAGGACTTTTGTAAATGTCTATCCAAATTAAAAATGTTGAAATCTTATGTAGCCCCTCCCTTCAAATTAATTGAAGTTCTAGCTTTGTCTTAAGTCAAACTGCTCGATATTTGACCAAGTCTATAGAAATGCTGAAATTCTTATGTACTCCCTCCGTTTTTATTTGCTCCGCATATTAGCTTTGACCAAAGCCAAACTTTATAAGGATTGACCCAGGTTTATCAAAAACAATCTAAACTTTCACAATAATATATATATATGGTATGAAAATATATTGAATGATGATTCTAATGGTATTGACTTGGTATTGTGGATGTTATTTTCTCTTTGTATAAGACTTGGTCAAAGTTTAGAAAGTTTGACCTGAGACAAAGCTAATATGCAAAGTAAATAAAAATGGAGGGAGTATATAGTTCATTGTTGCCACAGATCCTCTTGTTTTTTTTTTCTTTTTCTTTTTGCGGGGAGCCACAGATCCTCTTGTCATCTTACATTTTACTGGATTTTGTTCGTCGACTGCCATTATCCAATCTACTGCCCAGAATTTAACTGAATATGTGATGCTTATCTGTTTATTTTACATGGAGCAGTGATGGCTCTGCCGCATTAGTATTGGTGAGTGGGCAGAAGGCTCAAGAGCTTGGGCTGCAAGTTCTTGCAAGGATCAAAGGATTTGCCGATGCGGCTCAAGTAAGCTAAAGTACCAGTTCTTATCTTAGTTTGGACTAGATTAACATCTTAGGAAAGTGTACACAAGGATCTAGGTCCTGGGCGAATATGAGTCCATGTTCTCTTGAATTGAGTTCTGTGTAATTACAATTGGAATGATATTTCTGACTTCCAATTCTTTATGCAGGCTCCCGAACTATTTACCACCACCCCAGCACTTGCCATACCGAAGGCTCTCTCAAATGCTGGCTTAGAATCTTCATCTGTTGATTTTTACGAAATTAACGAAGCCTTTGCGGTACAATCTTGATCCTTTTTTACTACATTTTACTAGTTGCATTAGAATCAATATTTATTTCCACTTCTTACTGCAGGCTGTTGCACTTGCAAATCAGAAGATTCTCGGAATTCCTTCAGTAAGTGCTGCCTTGGTTCAACTAATCCTGTTTCCGTGCTAAAGAAAATCTAAATTTGTTTCGGGGCCTGAATATAAGATAACATTCCTGTCAGGAAATGCACGTCGATTCTTAACCATTTGCTGTCAACGAGCAGTATTTATTAGTGTAAACAAGATGAGGTGCTGACAGCAGCTGTGGTTGCAGGAAAAGATTAATGTACATGGAGGAGCAGTGTCTTTAGGACACCCTCTTGGATGCAGCGGTGCTCGCATTTTGGTCACCCTTATTGGTGTAAGTTTTCTCGTGAGATGTTGTCCTGTGTTGCGATCATGTGCCAGGGCCTGTTGTTTTAGGATGGGTCTTGCTTTCTAGTAGAAGCTGTTCCTCAAGTAAATATCAAAATCCAGTGGCACTCAAAAGTAGCAGTAGACATCTTTACCTACAGCCATCCATATGGCTGCAAATTTTTGGTTAAAAAAACTTTCTGCAATATGTTTACAAATATGATCATAGCTGTAACCTGTGCGGAAAAAAAAAAACAGTATCGTATCAATACTCAAGATTTTTCCACTCCAGTATGAGAGAACCATATCCTGTGATTTCAGTTACCATCTCCTTGCTGTCTCCGGTTTCCTTTGCTCTCACTTCATCAGATTTTGAAATGAACTAAGGAACCATGCATGTTGCTGCTCCACAGGTCCTCAGGGAGAAGGGTGGCAAAATCGGGGTCGCCGGTGTCTGCAACGGCGGAGGCGGAGCATCCGCACTTGTTCTCGAGCTCGCGTAGAAGTGCAAACCAAATCCTGTAACAACCAAAAGATAAGATAGTGCCTGGTTGTAGCATATAGTACTGTACAAGAGAAAGGTTGGCGGTGGCCTTATTTCAGGTGCTATTGTGTCAACATGTAAAATTGTTTCGTGACAGTAGGCATGAATTTGTGCTTGCAATTTTGGGCAAGTTTTCGTTTGTACTCCCATTTTCCACTGTAGCTATCTGGATGCTATAATAAGCTTATAATAACTTTCGCAATAAAGCTGTTTTGTCCAGGCTGTGGAATTCCAGGTTATGTACTCAAGGCTCAGAAATTTTTTTTCTTTCAAAACTTTACAAGAAGAAATAAGTTAGGTAAAAAAAAACCAAAATAGTAGCCAACTAAAAAAACACCGAAATAGTTTAAAAAAAAAAGAAACTCGTTGGATAAGCTAAGATTTTTATCGTAATCCACCAGTGTTGAACGCAGCACAGTGAAGTGCAGCAGCAGTGTTCTGGAGAGAGTAATAAATTACATTTTGCATCACTATTACCACTCTCTTGATGTGGAGCAGTGAGGCAATCAAAATTACTGCAGTGCTTACTCCGGTATCGGTATGAATGAATCGGAATGAAAACCAAGTTTCTCGCGGACCCACCTCACCATTCCTCAATGCGGCCCGGCCCAGCAGCAGCTGCTCACAGCCCACAGCCTTCACGCCTCAGCCCCTCCACGCGAATGCCGAATGGGAATGGACAGAGTTTCCTTGTTGTTTAGTCCCACATCGGCCACTCAGTGGTGTGAGAAGCACCTCTTAAGTGAGCAGTGTTCTTGTTGTTACTGCTCTCTGTTCACTGCAAGGTTGCTTGTATTCAGAGTACATTAGCTAGGCAAATACGAGTAGTCGTTTGTTATTTATTTTCTTTTTCGAGGGAAGATTGTCTGTAGCATGATAAAATAAATTTGTGTTGAGACTGAATGCGTGTTTTGTTTCCAAAAGAATATGCTGAAACTGAATGCGTGTTTTGTTTCCTATCAGATACGCCTACCTCAGAATGTCTGAAAGTTCAGAAGACGCAGAATTATCTATCTGCAGTTCAGAATTCCATTTCCATAAGCTAAAACACTAACCGGAAATCACAAATTGATGATGAAGCTGTAACTGATTCCCATTTCCTGACTGGCACAGCGGTTTGAAAACGAAATGAAACTTGTACTGCAACTAAACTGAACTCAAGACAAGAATAAACTCAAGATATTGGCAATGAACTATACACACACTGGACACAACACAAAGATTGAACGATGGTCGAGCAGCGGGTGCATCACACACACCTACACCACGGCCTAAGCCATAGTACTTGCGAGATGTCACGGCAGGCGAACACGCTGATGAATAGCTGAAACCAAGGTTGGATATGCTCTTGGTGAAGTGCGGCAGCAGTGTTCCAGAGAGAGTAAATCACGCCATTGTTCACATTTTTTTCTCCGAGAAGATCGCCATCGTTCACATGATGTGCACATCAGTGAGGTTTTTTTTTCTTTTTGAGGCAAGGTTTTTTCTTTTCTTTTGAACAACTGCACATCAGTGAGGTGAACAAAATCACTTACCATTCCTCCACGCGGCCCAGCCCAACGGCAGCTGCTCGCTGCCCACGGCCTTCAATCCTCAGTCAGCGCCCCTCAGGAACAGAGCAGCAGAATGGCCAGAGTTTCCTCTGTTTTATTAGTCCCACCTCGGCTACTCCAGCGTCTGCATTCCACCTCTTAAGTGGGCAGTCAGCTGAGGGAGCTCCTAGTCGGCGCTCATGGCGCCCATTAATCATTCTGGCGCTCGCAGGGGCGTGTAGCGGGCCGGCCCATTTGTCCTCTTTCTGTGTAAAAGGAGCAAAAAAGGCGCTTGGAGCAGGATTCGAACACGGAACCTGAACTTACAACTACGGGTGCACGAACCACTACACCATAGACCAACATGTGCTCACTAAAGTCGTTTCTACCCTTTTATTTTTTGTCCACCTCGCAAAGACCCCGGTCTAGGAAGCTTCCAAAACCATCCTTTTTTTCTGTAACTGTTTTGTTTGCCTTTTTTCTTTCCTTTTCTTTGCTAAATGTGTGCACTTCTTTAAAAAAATATGAAAACTTTTATTATTTTTTTCAATTTTGAAAAAGTTCATTGGTTTTTTAAATGTTCATCACAATTTGAAGAAAGTTCATCGAATCTGAAAAAAAGTTCATCGAATTTAAGAAAATTTCGTCATAATTGAAAAAGTTCAACGAATCTGAGAAAAGTTCATCGAATGTGAAAAAAGTTCATCATAATTAGAAAAAAGTTCATTGATTTTGAAAAGAATTCAGCGGATTTGAAAAAAAAGTTCATCAATTTTGAAAATAGTTCATTAGAATTTTTTTAAAAAGTTCATGAATTTTTTAAAAATTACTCAAAAAAATGAAAAAAAGTTCATCAATTTGAAAAAAGTTCATTGAATTTGAAAAAGTTCATCAAGTTTCAATATAAGTTCATCGGTTTGAAGAAAAAGTTCACGTATTTGCAAGACAATTCGTTGACACAGGAAGAAGGAAAAAAAGTTCACAAATTTGAAGAAAGTTCATCGAATCTGAAAAAAATAGTTCATCGAGTTGAAAAAAAGTTCATCAAATTCAGAAGAAAAGTTCATGTACTGAAAAAAAGTTCATCAGTTTCACAAATAGAAAAGGGAAATTGAGGAAAGTTTGCACAGTGATCATTTATCAAAAAGTGTAAGAATGAAGAAAGAAAAAAGAAAAAAAACGTAAAAAGAAAAACGAACAAAACAGTTCGAAACAACCGTAAGTAAATCAACAGTAAAGAAGGTACTCAATCGCGCCAGATGCAGGTGTGTGGTTGGTTAGCGCGGTGTGGTTGAAACCAGCAGGCCGGTGGTTCGATTCCCTCAATTTTAATGGGCCGGCCCAGCTCGCGGGAAGTGGTGTGCGCTGCAGGCGCCCGTTAACGAAATGCACGTTAACCGGCGCCTGCAGCGCCAAATAGGATTTGCCGTCAGCTGAGCATGCGTGCCCAAATGGAGGCACACCCAGCGCACGACAGCCATGAGCTGCCTTGTGTCGTGGTGGTAACATGTGCGGCATGCACATTTAGCATACAAACTCCAGGATTAGTGATAAAGGCCACCGTCTAGCGAAGAAAGCATATGCCAAATATGGTCGGCAATCTTTTTTCTTTATAACCTTTTCTACTCCCTCCGTTTCTAAATACTTGTCTTTCTAGAGATTTCAACAAGTGACTGCATACGGTGCAAAATGAGTGAATCTACACTTTAAAATATGTCTACATACATCCGTATGTTAAGTCCATTTAAAATGCCTAGAAAGACAAGTATTTGGGAACGGAGGGAGTATTAGCTAAGCAGCATGCTGAAGATATGCCTACTCCAGACTGACAGAAAATGCAGAACTATCTATCTGCAGTTCGCTCAACTACGAGCTGGAAATCGCACGGAAGAAGAGAAGCGCGCAAAGCAGAGCCGGTTTGAACAAGCAATGAAACTGTATACTGTATACTGCAGCTCAACTGAACTGAAGACAATAAAAAACAGAGAAAAAGTTAACACATGATGTTACCAGTGAACACCACCACAGCCATGAACCACACACGCACTGGAGTGACACAATCTGACACAACACGAAGATTGCTCAGTCACGGTCGAGCAGCGAGCACTCACGCCTACACCGCGGTCTAAACCATTGTACTGGAGAGATGTCGCGGCAGGCGAACACGCTGATGAATAGCTGAAACATATCCTCTCCCCAGTGGAAGCTTGACGGGGCGGCCATCTTGGTGTCTTTCTCCTTGCCGGCGTCGTCGACGTTGGACACGGAGTAGCAGGCACGGATTCAGGGGGGGACGAGGGGGGGCGAGACCCCCCCTAACGATCGTGTCGCACGTTAATAGCGATATGTTAATCGCTAAATTTTTTTGGCCCCGCAGTTGTCTGTGGCTTGCTTCGCCCCCCCTGTGCCTCCCATAGCCCAGAGCCCATATGTTTTTTTTCTTAGAAACGCCCAGAGCCCATATGTTGTTGAACAAGTGATTGCAGCATAAAGACCCAAATCCATGGAAAAGAAAATAGGAAGTAGCCCACCGTGAAAGCAAAGGGGCCAGGCTATGAAGCATTACGCGCACAGTTCAGGTCTACTGTAATCCCTTCGTTTCAACCCTACTTAAAAAACTGCTCCTGCGATCGACCATGCCGCCGGCCGCCGGCTGCCTGCTAGATCTTCATATAATTTGTCCGGGAAGGGGACACAAAAGTGTTGTTTTATCGATCCAACGGCGCATTCCGGCCGGCCGGCCGTACATGTGAGCTACCAAACGAGGAAAAGAGGTTAGTGTGTTTTTTCACCATTAGATCTTGAGTCGGAGGTAGTAGCTCACACGATTTGGTCCCGAATTCCCAATATCACGGCCGCCGCCCGCTAGTTTCCATCAGCCACCGTCAGGAATCATTGTTGTTTATAAACTTGAGAAAATGGTGATTCTGCGATGGCCGCCGCTAATTTCCGCTGCTGGCGGTAGATCGTTTCTCTAGCTATAAACATATTATTAAGATGGTCTGAACGCTAATCCTTGCATTAGTTAGAGCATCTCCAACAGCCGCGCTAAACTAGCGCCGCGCCGCAAAATAGGCCATTTTAGCGCGCGCGCAACGCGGCGGCTCGCTCCAGCGGGCGCGCAAAAACGGCGCGCGCGCGATAACGGGTTGGGCGCGCGGTGAAAAACACTTATCCGCGCGGTGTATTTGGAGCGCCAGCTACAGCGCGCGGCACACTCGAGCGCTCGCGCCCGCACTCTCTCCCTCTCCTCGTCCTACGCCCCGCGCGCGCCGGCGCCGGCGCCCTGCCCCCCGCCATGGACGCGCACACCGGCGCCCCGCTCACCCCGCTGTACATCCGCGACACCCCCGCCGCCGCCGCCGCAGCCACCGGAAACCCTAGCGCGGCGAGCGCTGGCGTCGCCACCGCCGGAGCTCCGTCGAGCGCCGGCCTCGCGCGCAGCCTCTTCTTGCCGCCGCGGATGACTACGGCGCCGGCGCCGGGTGGCGTCGCGCCGGCGCCATCCCGTGCCGCCGCCGCACCGTCGAAGAAGGTACCCAATGCGGCGCGGGCGAAGAAGGGCAAAACATCCGCGAAGAAGAACAAGGCGGCGGACGGCTCCGGCATGGCGAGGGGGAAAAAGCTTGCAGGGCGTTCGACGGTTCATCTTCGGAGGCGGAAGAGTCGTCTTCGGAAGAGGACGAAGACGAAGAAGAGGAAAATGAAGATGAAGCTTGATGTGTCTTTCATGTCTTGAACTTTTAGTTTGCATTTGAACTTGGTTGGATGAACTTGTGGGCATGATTTTCATGAACTTGTGGGCATGAACTTTTATTCATCAACTTGTTTGTGTCAAATTTTACATGTTCATTTTTGTCCAAAATATCCATATATGCAAAATGCCCAGTGAGTCGCGCGCGCTGCTAGAGCGGCGCGCGCGCACTGCATTTCAGCGCGGCTGCTGAAGCCAGCGCAGGCGGGCGCGCAAAACCAGCCGCAGCGCGCGCTAACAGGTTTTTTGCGTGCGGCGCTTTAGCGCGGCTGTTGGAGATGCTCTTAGTAGCATTTTTTGCCGTTGTACTCACATGTATTTACTCGATGTTAGATAGAGATCTAATATATTGTTCATCTCTGTTTAGCTGTACTTCTCTCACAAAAAAAGAAAAAGAAAGAACAGAACATATCTTTGCACCAAAAATACAAATTCAACTTGCTAATTTTACTTTTCGTCCGCTCGCTCTGCTCGCTCCTCACATGGCGACGCGCCTGAGGAGAGATGGTACGTATCTTACGCCGCCGATCTTCAGATGCGCTCGCTCACGTTCCGCGACGGCGTGCTCGCTCTCCGACGCGATGCGCTCCGCCTCGTCCTGATCGACGAGCGCGGCGTCACGGTGGATGCGCGATTTCTGCGGGCAGGAGAGCATATTTGCATCGGTGACGTCATCTCGCTGCCGTGCCACTTCGTGAAGATCCGAGACCGTCTGCCGGCGACGTGCTCGATTCCAGCGGGCACTGCGCGCGGCACGACTAGTGGTGCGGTGCACGGGTCACCAGGCAGGCGAGGCGGGTCGGGACGGGGCGCCCCCGAGCCACACCAACCGCCCACTAATGGCGGACGGACGCGTGGGCGCATCTCCACGACCGCCTGACCGCCATGTGGGGCCCAACACCGAGCCGGGGGAGGTGCCTACTAGAGCGGCGGAGGCGCAGGGAGCCGCTTCACTTTCCACACCTACCAATACTATGCGCGACGCTCATCTCGCTCCTCTCTTCAACCACCTATGGGAGCGTTCTAGGGTTTGCTACCCAAATCCATCCACTCCCGATTCCTACGGCTGGTGGCGAGGCAAAGCCGGCGGCGACGACCGCTCCTTCGCCCAGGTTGCTGCGGCGGAGAGGGTGGGGGGTGCGGCGCGGGCTGTGATGGGAGACCGTGGCGGGGGGAGATCTGGTGGCTGGCGCGACAACACGGCGTGGGGAGGATTCGGCGGAGGGCGCAGGGCGCCGCTGCCAAACCAGACCCGTCACATGGTCTGGCGGCGGCCGGATCCACCGCCGGCGTCGTCGGGCGACTCGAGATCTGCTGGAAGGGAAGTTGCGGACAGATGGGAAGCTGCTGCGCGTGCCATGAGCGGCGCGACCAAGGAGAAGACGACGGGAGGCAAGGAGCCGCCTCCGCCTCCAGCATCTGGGCAAATGGCAACTAAGGGCAACACTGAGATCTGCATCAACTGCTCCCTCCCAGGTCATTTCGCTCCTAGCTGCCCTACTATCCGATGTGAGAAATGCAACAAATTAGGACATATGGCTCAGTTATGCCAAGTCTTGATGCCTTGGGAATGCATTCCATTCATGTGTGGTTTTGAGTCGCCTGGTCAAGGGTTCTTCTATATACCTGATTTGTGTGCTACCAAGCAGAATGTTGAAAAAACTAACAACGTGGTTATCACTATAGTCGAGGGGGATGCTACTGTGAAGGACATTGAGCAGGAATTTAATGCCATCTTCGCTAAGAAACCTGGCAAAAAAAAATGGCGCTGCACGGCCTGCTCTATTGGCCCTGATAAGTATGTGATGCGATTCCCTAATGCCAGTGAAGTTGAGAGAGCATGTTGTTATGGGAAACGCTTGCCCTTGAGAGAAGGGGCCATTGTTGTCTGTATTACTCCTTGGACTGCTTCGATTGGAGCCAAAGGTATCATGGAAAAAGCCTGGGTTAAGGTTCATAATATCCCTATAGAGAAAAGATGCATTGAACATATAGCCTATGCTGGGGCTCTGGTTGGGGTTACGTTGGAGGTGGATGAGTCCACGATTCATAAACCTGAATATGCTAGAATCCTTCTTGGGTGTAGAGAGGTTGAGAAAATTCCACCCTCAGCGGAAGGTATGCTGGGGGAGCAATTTTATGATTTTTTCTTTGAGGTTGAGAGAGTTGTGACTATGGGTGCTGAGAAAGGCCAATCCTCCATAGCTGTTGACAGTAGTGCATCTCCTTCTTTCCCCAAGAAAGCTAGGATGGATTCATATCCTGCTTCTTCTGTGGGTCAGGGGGAAACGAGTGCCTCTACGATTGGAAACTTCTCCTCCCAGAATTATGATAAGGGCATGCAGAGGCTGCCTGTGGTAGTTGAAAGTGAAGAAGAGGAGGAAAGTGAGGAGGGTAACAATACAGAACTATTGATTGAGACTATGGCAAGAGAACATGCAGATGAAAAACTATCTCACTGTGATTCTCACTCTGGTGATCTGGGTGGGGATGAGCTGACTGAATCTCCTTCTAATGAGATCAATATGCATACAGGTGCTTGGGGGATGATTACTCCTGTTCCACCCTCACCTCTATTTACTTACAATGAAGTGAATGCTTATGGAAACACATTTCCTCCCCTGTCAGACTATGTGGTGTGGTCATCCTTGCCTCATATCGTGCCCCTAGAGGAGGGTTCCGTGGAAGGAGGAGAGAACTGTAGTGCTTATACAGTTGAGTCTCCGTCTGGATCGCCGATTCATGACAATATGGCTTGGGAGGAGGATGCTTCGCGCAGACAGAAGCAGAAGCTGGAGAATGTGGGTGACGTGGCTGCCAACAGGATGAGGAAGCGCAATTTGGAAGGTATGAAAATGCCCAGTTCAAAAAATCAGTTCTCTGCTTTATCTGATACTGCTATTATACTGTGTGCGTCTCTAATGGGAGTGCAAATCCCTGATGATGACTTTGATACTGTTGATATCTTGCGTGAATTAGAGCTATCTAGAAATATGTTGCAAGAAAAATATTTAAACTCTAATCCCCAGAATATTACCATCAACGATGGGCTGGGAAATGATGTGCCCCTCTCCTTAAATTGGGACGATGACAATGGGGAGGTCGAAGAACCTTTTATCCTGGTTCAATCTAAAAAAGGGAAAAAGAAAAGTCCACATAGAAAAATGGTGGTGGCTTTCTCTCCTAATAAGTACAGCAGGCCCATGACTAGAAGTCAGCAAAAAAAAGGGGTGGGTAGGGCTGCCATGGATCCTGGCAGACCCACCAGAGTGAGGGATAAACCCGATCGATATAAATGAAGGGTGTTTTTTGTAATTGTAGGGGTGTGGGTAAGAAAGGTATGTCTACTTGCATTATTGACATGATTAATGCCAATAATCTTGATTTTATTGGGCTTCAGGAGACTATGAAGGTGTCCTATGATTCTGCCTTTTTCAGAAAGATTGATCCCAACCATAGGTTTAGTTGGGAATGGGCTCCTTCGAGGGGTAAATCCGGAGGTATTCTCTGTGGTATCAATAAGGATAACTTTGATATCATTACGACCATGTGTGGTAAATTCATCATGCAGGTGAACTTGTTTGATAAGAACAAAAACTGTAATTGGTCCTTGATGACTGTGTATGGCGCTGCGCATGACGAGCAGAAGCCTGAGTTCATTGCTGAACTATCGGCTATGTGTCACAGAGTTAGCATGCCATATCTGGTCGGAGGTGATTTTAATATCATTCGGCATAGTGGGGAGAAAAATAAAAAAACTCCCTTGTCCCATTTTTCAGATGTGTTTAATTCTGTTATTCACTTGCTTGGGTTGCGGGAGATTCATATGGCTGGTGGTCGTTTCACTTGGTCCAACAAGCAAGATAACCCTACGTTGGAAAAGCTTGATAGGGTTCTTATGTCCCCTGATTGGGAGGATTTATATCCCCTTGCTGCTGTTCATAAGTTGGTCAAGGAATATTCTGACCATAATCCTTTGGTGCTGGATGGTGGGAGAGCCCCATCCAGAGCGCCAGGCAACAGGTGCTTTAGGTTTGATAATGCCTGGCTCACTAATCCAGATTTCCTTCCCTTGGTTACTGAAATCTGGTCTAGGCGGTCTACACCTTAAACCCTATTGGCATATTAAACATTAAACTGAAAAGGATTAAGAAATTTTTTAAAGGTTGGGGGTCCAATCTGTTTGGGCACAATAAGATCAGAAAAAGAATTATAAAGCTCGAACTCCAGGAGCTCGAAAAGCTGGAGGAGGATGACGGTCTGTGTGGGGATGCATACAATAGGAAGTTGGACATTTTAGTGGAGCTCAACAAGATGTATGTTGAGGAAGAGCTTCATTGGCACCAGTTCTCTAATGAGAGGTGGCTTTTGAAAGGAGACAATAACACTGGCTTTTTTCATAAAGTGGCTAATGGTCGTCGTAGAAAAAACTCCATGGTTTCCCTGGAATGTGGATCCACTATTGTGGAAGGGACCAAAAACTTACTTGCACATGCCACTGAGTATTACAAAGCCCTATTTGGACCAGTTCCTGGTAATATTTGCCAGATCGATGCAACTTTATGGTCGCAGGACGAGATGATTTCCCCAGATGAGAATGAGGATTTGACTCGACCTTTTTCTTTGGAAGAGATCAAACATGCTCTATTTGAGATGAAATCTAACCGTGCCCCCGGACCTGATGATATCCCTGTGGAATTCTATCAACACTGCTGGGGTGTTGTAGCTCAGGATCTTGCTTGCTTATTTGAGTGGTTTCACGCCGACAAGTTAGATGTGCAACGACTTAACTATGGTATCATAACTTTTCTACCTAAGTCGAGCAATGCTAATAGAATCCAGCAGTATAGACCCATTTGCCTGCTGCGTTGCCCGTATAAACTTCTCACCAAAGCCATGGACATTAGGGCCAGCAGCCATAAACTGTTCAGTATTCAGCAGAATGCTTTCATTAAAGGGAGGCATATTGTGGATGGTATCCTTTCTTTGCATGAGATTATGCATTACACTCATGTTAAAAAACAAGTTGGAGTGGTTCTTAAGCTCGATTTCGAGAAGGCCTATGACAAAGTCAACTGGGATTTTCTGCTTGACTGTCATAAGAAACGTGGGTTTAATCCTAAGTGGTGCGGTTGGGTCTCTCAGATTCTAAAAATGGCACGGTTAGTGTTAAGATCAATGATGAGGTGGGGCCTTATATCCAAAGTGCTAAGGGAGTGAGACAGGGGGACCCTCACTCCCCATTCCTGTTCAATCTTGCAGCTGACTGCCTGACTAAAATGGTACTTGCAGCTCAGAAGAATGGCCTTATCAAAGGTTTAGCTGCTGATCTTATTGAGGATGGGGTTGGCATCCTACAATACGCTGATGATACGGTGTTGTGCTTTGAGCATGATGTTGACAAAGCTGTCAACATCAAACTCTTGTTGTATCTCTTCGAGCTTATGTCAGGACTTAAGATCAACTTTGAGAAGAGCGAAATCTTCAGTATTGGGGGAGATAATGATATTGACTTGGTTTATGCGAACATGTTTGGATGCCAAGTGGGGACTCTCCCTATGAAATATCTGGGGGTCCCTGTTACCTTCGCTACTCTCAGGAATGTTGATCTGGACTTCCTTGATGGTAAAATGATCAAAAAACTCGATGCCTGGGTGGCTTATGCGGCATCATCTGGAGCCAGACTGACTCTGTTGGGATCCAGTTTGGATGGGATCCCTTCCTTCCTCATGTCGATGTTCCTCTTCAATAAAACTTTTATTGAGAAACTGGATAAACATCGCATACGTTTCTTTTGGAGGAGAAAAATAAGAATCATGGATATCATATGGTTAAGTGGACGAGAGTTTGCAGATCCAAGAGGATTGGGGGTTTAGGGATTAAGGATCTTCATAAATAAAATATTGCCTTGCTCGTTAAGTGGTGGTGGAAACTAGAAACGAGTGATGGTTTGTGGCAGCGTATTGTGCGAGCTAGATATTTCAGGAACAAAACAGTAGCTAACATTCGGAGTCGCTTTACGGACTCCCCCTGCTGGAAAGCCATTATGAAAGTTAAGGATTCATATATGGCTGGTAGAAGAGTGAATATTGAGAGCGGGAACCTTACTAGGGTCTGGTATGACCCGTGGGTCGATAACATTGTGCTGAAAGATCATTTCCCTGACTTGTTCAGTGTTTGCCAAGATCAGGATTGCACTGTTGCATCCTGGGTTGCGAGTAACTATGAGATTGGCTTCAGGCGCAGATTGGTTGGGGCGTTGGGCGACCAGTGGGCTTGGATGGTTACGGAAGCTAAAAAGCTGACGTTGAATGAGTCCCCGGATAAGATTTCATGGGCCCTTGGTGGTAAAGGAAAATTTACTACTAAATCCTTATATGAATGGCTGGAAAGAAACCTATCAGGTCCTAACTATAAAATGGTGTGGAAAGCACCCATCCCGCTGAAGATTAAGATCTTCCTTTGGCAATTGTTTCAAAATGCCATCCTTACCCGTGATAACATGCGTGCCAGGAATTGGCCTGGAAATCCCATTTGTTCCTTCTGTACTAATGTTGAAACGGCAAATCACTTGTTTTTTTCCTGCTCGCTCGCTCGTTCAGTTTGGGGAACGCTGGGCATGACGGCCGGGGCATCCTGTTGCCCTCGCTCTCTTTGGCAAAGTTTGTCTTGGCTTTATAAATTCTTTCCGGGTGGGAAGCATATCTATATCATGATTATTGCTGCGATATGTTGGGGGATTTGGATTCTCCGCAATAAAGTTACTTTTGATAAACATGTCGTTCGATCCCCTATGGAGGCTGTCTTCACGGCATGTTCTTTTATGATGTATTGGGCAGGTTTGCTGAAGGAAGAAGATAGGGTGAAGCTCCAGGCGGGGGTGAAGAGATTGGCTCATGCTGCTGCGGCGCTGGCGGACAGATCCTTCCCTCGAGGCAGATTGCTCTTGGGAGACAGAGATGGTGTGCAGATTGGTTAGGTGCGATCAGCACTTGGTAGTCTAAAAAACTTCGCTTCCCACTGGGGTTTGATGCCCGCTGGTATTTTGTATCGTGGCTATGGTTCGCTTAGTCGCTGGAGTCTGCTAGTTGTTTCATCCTGGGTCGTTCGGTACTTTGTTTTTGAGCAGTGGCTTGTAAGTGTCATCAGGTTTTCGCCCCATGGCTGGTGGTCCGTTCCAGGATCATCAGGCGGTGGGTTTCCTGATGATGCGCCAACTCGCTCCCCCCTTTTCAGTCTCATTTCGCGCAAAGGTTTGTCCGGTTTTGAAGTTAGTTGGTTATTCGGGTACTTAGAACTTGGATACAGACTGATGTATTTCCATTGATTGCAAAATTAATGGAAAGGGGTTGTGAGCCCGGTTGGAAAAAAAGGTAATGGTAGGGCTAAATTTACACCCACAGTTGCAAAACATGTGTTATTTTCTCATACAAAAATTATGTGCAACTATTGCAAAATATACATTGCGGATTTACGTGAGACTTGATATACATATTATGTGTGTGATAGTTATTTCTTTCGCCCCCCCTATGTTCAAATCCTGGCTCCGTCCCTGCGGAGTAGTCCTCGTCCTTCACGGCCAGGAGCACCAGGATGGCGAGCAGCGGGTAGCTGACGGTGCACAGCCCCCAGTTGACGATCAGCTGCGACAGCAGGGACGTCTTGTGGGTGTCGACCTGCCATGCCACGGCTGCTCCTGCACTCTGCACCCCCTTGTAAAAACCGACGTATCTGCAACAGAAGCTGAAATTTTATTCAGACAGCTACTTGATTGAACAACACCAATTGCATATTGCATTATTCAAGGGGAGAATATCATACGGAAACCTACAGTCGAAGGAAAGCGGTTAAAACCAAGCGAAAATGACGTTTTGAAGTTTTCTAAAAATCCCAAACAAATATTTCCATGCAAATTTCAATTTCAAATACATTATGGGTGTGAGCTATGAAACACACGATGAAAAAGACAAATTCAGAGTTGTCTTTTTCAGAGCTCACATCCTGTAATGTTTTTTTTTGTGACGACATCCAGTAATGTGTTTTAGCTGAAAATTTCACATGACAATAGAACATCATCCTCTTAACATCCACATTTTTTTTCAGATTTTTTTGACACTTTCAAACGTGGTTTCCACGAAGTTTGCTTTGAATGTTGGTTTCCGTTTGGTATCCTCCCTTATTCAGGAGCGGTTTTATTGACCAACACGAACACCAAATGCATTATGCATGAGTATGCCAAACCTTGCAGTACTTGAAAGAATTAACAAATGCAGGAGGATACAACATCTTGATGCATGAGACTGTTCAGAAAGCATTACTTACACACCAAGGCCTCTTCACAGACACTAAGGACCATTTTACTTTGTTCTCTAGGACCAGCCTACAGAGAGCAATATTGTGAATTTATTGTAAAGAGAAGGAAAAGGTGTCTGGATAAGAACCTTATCCATCACAACCTATCAGGTATCAAATTTATTAGTACTATTGATGTTGTAACCACATTTTTGTGCTGTGAGTGTAACGGCAGCGAAGTACAAGGCGCCTGGGTAGAGCAGGGATGGTCCGTCAAGGCGCCTGGGTAGAGCAGCGAAGGTCCGTCAAGATCTAGGCGGCGGTCGGAGTAGTGTATGTGCGGCGGTGGTCTTGGTAGGTATGGACATAAAGCAAGGGGGAGGAACGGTTCAGGGAAAAAGGCTTGGAAGGTTTTTTTTGGTGGACCGGGTGTGTCAGAGTCCGAAGTGGCGGGTGTCTGGACTCCCACAAGCCTTCCATAAGTTTTTTTTCGGTTTGGGGGAATTCGGACGTGCAGACCGGTCCACGGACATTTGATGCACAACGTTTGATGAAAAAAAAGTGAAAAAGTGTTTGGACTATGTTGACGGCGTTAGAGATGGCCTTAATTAGTGAAGTCCATCATCATTCTTTTGGACAGAGTAAATTGCATTTTGCATTATCATTACATCTTTTTTAATCATTGTCGGCTTTTCAGATGATAAAAAAAACTGGACTATGACAATGCAAAAAATATGCATGGCAATCTTTTTATGGATATTAAAACTGGACTATTTTGTGTTTTAAAAATATGCATGGAAATCTTTTTCATGGATATTAAAACTGGGTCATTTTGTGTTTTAGTGACATTTAGGGCATCTCTAGAAGATATCCTATCCTAAAAGTACAAAACCTTCCCCTTATCCATTTTCCTATTTTCTTAAGAGATTAAACATGTTCTCATCTAGCAAGATCCTTTAGGGAATTTCTAACCAATCCCCAATAAATAGAGGAGGATCCAGCTGAGTAAACCCTTGTGGAGTATATTTACTCCACTAAGTTTTGGCCGGACCTAACCGATCTCCTATATATAGCGGAGTAAAAAAAATCTAAACTTTGCAATTCTAGTGTACATTGCAACTACATATTGCACACATATAGAAACTAAACATAATATGAATGTTCAAGCAAATCATGAATATGGTTTACACACCTAATTTAATTAAAGTGTACAAACTAAACTATTCAAATTTGAACACACCGAATGGTCCAAATGTAGAAAATAACATGTGATAGAACAACTAGGACCCGCTAAGACGTTGCCAGTGATGCTCAATAAGATCTTGTTGGAGCTGAGCATGAACTTGTCGGTTCTCGATCTTGTGATGCTCGTTAAGGAATGCTAGCATCCTGTTCGTATCATACTCTGGCTCAACCAGAGTCACGTTGGTGATGTAGTGAAAGTTCTCAGGCATACCCCTCTCGTCTTCAATTATCATGTTATGCAATATGATGCAACAAGTCATGATCTGCCATAGAACCATGCCTAAAACGGTGTCAAAGTCATCGTCATCTTCTTCCTCTTTGGATGACGATGAGTCCTCAATGACCATCTCCCTCAACCTCTTCATCTACAATTCAAACGGATACGTTCAATCCAAACCGCTTGGTTCTAAAAGAAACTAACAAAAAAACTCACTTAGGCAATTCGTCGAACACTTGCAGTACGGTGGTGGTGCACCGGCCGACCGGTGTTGTTTAGACCAAACCGGCAAGCAGCGATGCATGCGAATGACCTGCAGCGGTGTGCAAGCAAGGTGAGATGCGGGAGCCGACATACAATGACGAAGTTTTGAAGCAATCCGACGAATCGGCTCTGACGCCGGCGGCGGCGTTTCACCTTGATTCCGGCGACGACGAGGGAGGCTGGACGGGCTCGACGTCAGGCAGAAGGGTGGTGGGGCCAAGAAAGGCAATGAGGTAGTAGCGGGGCCGGTGGGGTGCGCCTGTGAAGATGCTGTGGTAGGGAGTGACGCGAGGGAGAGGCGCGACTTTTACTCGTAGCGTAGTGTCCGAGTATATTTAGGCGGATATTTTTTCCTTCTCTAGGGCGGATTGGGGATCAGTTAGGTGCGCGCTAGAGGAGTAAAATCGACTTTTTACTAACGCTGGATAGGGGATCGGTTAGAAACCTTAGAACTTTATCCCTGAAATTAACATTTGTTACTTTCATCACGCTGTCCCTTTTTTATCGATATTAAAACTGGATTATTTTGTGTTTTACAGACATTTAGGGTATCCTAAAAGTCCAAAACCTTCCCCTTATCATATTTTCCTTTTTTTAAAGGGATTAAAAATTTGCTCATCTAGCAAGATTTCTTAAAACTGTATCCTCAAAATTGACATATGGTTCATGCAATTCATCAAACAATTTGCCCGCTAGCACGCCATCCGCACACATTGAGCTAAATCCATTGCACACATTGAACTTGCTAAATCCATTATACACACATTGAGCAGAGCTAGCTAAATTCACCGGAAACACACTGCGTAGAGTGTAGCAATTAGAAACAAGAAGCACAACATGTCTGGTGTTCTGTCCTCCCTGGCCATGGCTCGTCGACCGCGAGCCTTCCTGCTGCAGATGACGGGGAGGCTTCCTGTTGTGCTGATGGTCACCGACCTGCAACTCGTCGCCCAACCAAGACCTGTTGTGCGTGACGACCGAGAATGAAGGGCGACCTTGTGGGCGGAAGACGTACCGGAGATTGAGGATAGCAGGGGATCCAGTGGGAAAAAACAACAAAAACTAGGAAAGAAACAAATAAAACTCAATAAAAACCAAAAAATAAACAAAGAAATAAAAAACCAAAGAAAACAATGCAACATAATGAAAAAATAGCGAAACCGATAAATAAACAAAGAAAAACATAAAAACCAGAAAGAAACAAAGAAAACAAAAAATGAAGAAAGTAAAAAAGAAAAGAAAAAAATTGGTGAAAACGAATAAAAAAACAAAAAATCATAAGGAGAAAGAAGAAAAAGAAAATAAAAAACCTATACAAACTGATAAAGAAGGAAAGGGATCCGTTGAAAGAAAACTAAAAAACTAAAGAAAAAGATGAAGAAACAAAGAAACCGAAGATTAAATAGAAAATAAAGAAAATCAATGAAGAAACAGAAAAAATGGATAAAAAACACAAAAGCCGAAAGAGAACTGAAGAGAACAAAGAAAATCACGTCGAACGAACACACAACCAGCAAACAACAGCAGACAACCTATCACTAAACATGAGCCGGCGCAGTACTGTATGGTCACTGCGAAACCTTCTGCGAGAAGTAATGAAGCTTCACTATTAGCGAGATATAGATCTCGTGAATGTGTAGACGTGGCCCAATCGGGCGTGCAAATTAGATCTAACAGCCAAGGACGGCCAGAAACAAAAATCAATGACAAGAAACACACATGACATGAGAAGGCTCGAAAGTGGTTCGGTTTTAGTGTCCTAAATGTCGCACGGATGGGCTCAAATACCCATGCTGAAGACGCAATCCATTCATATCATCATTGTCACGAGCAGGGCTTAGGGTTATCTCCAATGAGGTACCTTCATGCATCGCCCCTCTCTTTTTTGTTCTTCATGTTGATTGTAAGATCTACAGTAGAATCATTGAGAGTCGCACTGTAGGGCTTGAATGGTTTCGTCCAGTGGCGGAGCCAAGGGGGGGCGAGCAGGGGCCTGGCCCCCCCTAACGATCGACAAATACTCAGAAGCACGAGTAATTAGCGACCGTATTTGGTGAATATACACGTACTTGGCCCCCCTTAACTCCAACGGAGAGTATAATAAAATCTGAAAAGAAAAAGGCCCATCAGAGAGCCCACACATGGTCACGGCCTGCCTCCTTCCGCTCTCCAACCCGCTAGCTCCTCTGTCGTTGCTTAAAAAAGGCCTCGACATGATTAACGTGTGACCTGAGGCCATTAGTGCTGCCGGCGGCCGCCGCCTCTTGCACTTCTAACTCACGAGGTCGATTAAATCAGTGGAGATCCTCAACAAAAGAAGAAGATTAAATCAGGGGGCACCAGCTGCGCGACAGGCAAATCGTCCTACAGATACAGCCTGTCAATTCTCTAGTGGTTCAGCTCCAAGGTTAGCACTATCAAAGCCCTCTGAATTCTCGTTTAATATGAGTTGAAATTGCACATTCAATTTTAATTATTTTGATGATGTGATTTACAATGCTAATTCATTTGTAATTTCCTTTGATTGTCTAATCTACGATGTGGTAATGAAGAGTAAAACTAGGTTATCTTCTGATGAAATTATTTATATTTCGATCTTATTGGCAATTGTAAAGGCAAATTTGAATTAATATCAATTTAGCTATGTTTTAGTAGTATTGACACAAAACAGTACTATAGTACAGGGGAACCTTTTTTTTGCGTTGCACGATTTGTTTTTGCCAACTTGGCTTGGCCCCCCCTATATCTAAATCCTGGCTCCGCCCCTGGTTTCGTCCATGACTTCACTCGATACTCTTGTGACCATGTCCACTCTCGTCTTTACCAACCAAGGTGTCTATTTTGGCTATAACCTTACGTCGAAGCTTGCCAATGATCTCAATACATTGGATTTCGGTGAAAGTGGTATCGTTTTTTAATCCATGTCCCGGCCAATGATCTCAATACATATATCAGTTACATGGTCTTTATGGATAGGATGACGAATCCAAGGAAAGAGGGCAAAAGCGCCCAAAAAAAGTACGTGTCCTCCTAACCTTGGAGAATGGCAAGTGGTCCACAGACAGTGATACTCCCATCATCGAGGACATCTATACCATTTGCGGCCACATCCATGCTGCACCGGGGAGCAGGCCCACCGCCGCGCACGATGGCAAGGTCGGGAAGCACCCCTGCGGCCCTGCCTCCCTCCCAAGAGCACCCAGGCACGACTAAGATTTTTTACCGGAGGCGGGATGTACCGGTTAGAGATCCACCCTTCGGCTGTGCTTCCAGATTGGTGCGGGTGGACCCATGTTATTTTCCTTTTCTCATCTTTTCTAAGATACGAGCTACTATACGAAAGGGAATACGAGCTGCTGGACCCCCACGAGGCCACGAGAATAAATATCCACGCAGCCGCGAGCCGTCTCTCTTCTGCACCTAGCTGCTTCCCCATCTCTCTCCTCAGTTCCACGCCGGCGGCCACCCTCTCCCTGCTACGCCGGCGACCGCCCTCTTGCTGCTACGCAGGTGGCTGCCCTCTTCCCCTCTCGGTGGAAACAGACCCCCCTCGTCGGATCTGACAAACCGTCAGGACGCGTTGCCGCCAGTAGCGGATCCCCGTGCCCCGGCGCCCAGGGCCGCCTCCCCTGCCCTCACCGTCGAGATCCATCTGGAAATCATGGGATCCACCTCCTACTGGACAAGATCCAGTTGCCGCCGATGCGGACTAGGAAGCAGGCCAGGATCCACCCCCAGCTAAGCTCAACTCCCCTAATCTCTCTCTCTCTCTCTCTCTCTCTCTCTCTCTCTCTCTCTCTCTCTCTCTCTCTCTCTGAACTTCCTGATTTTTGTTTCATGCTATATGATTTGAGCTGCCCCCGTTGCTTTTTCACCAGATGGACAGTCCCCATGCTTGTGAAATTTGAAATATAAATGTTTCAGTTGTGGAATCTACCAAAATATTCAGCAAATGGAAGTGAAGGTCTCAGATTGAATTGAAGTGAAGATTTGAAGCAGATTGTGTGATATATGTTAAATTGTTGTTCCGAAATTGAAATAGATATGTAGATATATGGAACTGCTATATGTGATGTGATATGCAGATTTGTGGAACTTATATACGTGATGTGAATATTTCACTCTTTAAAATTGAAAATTCATATGTCAGTACTTTGTAATAGTCAGTTTCTCTCTCAAATTCACTCATATAGAAGTGAAATTTACTGAAATGGCATGTGTATGAAATATGTCACTCCGTCAAATTGAAATTTATATCCGTGATGTGAATATTTCACTCTGAAGTTCACTCATTTGGAAGTGAAATTTACTTAAAATGGTACATGTATGGAATATGTCACTCCTTCAAATTGAATTTTTTTATGTCACTCTTTTAACGGCTCGGCAAAAAATGTGAAACTGATATTTCAATGTGTTATTGCAAGTTGTCAAACTAGTTTTTGTGAAAACATATGAAATTAGATTTCTGAAATATGTGAAACTGCTATTTCTCTTATTTGTAACTTCTTATTTTAGTGAGATATGTAATGAAAAATATGAAATTACTTCTCTGTAGCTATTTGTCATATGAAATTACTTCCCTGTAGCTATTTGTCATATGAAATTACTTCTCTGTAGCTATTTGTCATTTGAAATAGCTATTTGTCATATCTCTAAATTAGTTCTCTGAAATATATGAGTTGAAATGATATTTCTGTTACATATGAATTGAAATAGCTATGTAGCTGATCTGTTTTGAAAGAAAAAGTGAAACTGACATATGAAATGCTAAGTTTCACATATGAAATATATGAAACTGCTATTTCTAATATCTGTAACTTGTTATTTCAATGAGATGTGGATTGAAATAGATTTTCAAATATAAATTGAAATTGTTTCAGCCACTTTTGGAATATTCAGTTACAATCTTTTTGGAAATAATTGGGAAGTTGATGAATGAATCAACTTTTCTGTCATTTGGTTTTGTGATCTAAAATTGTACAGAATAGTTGATGAAATATGAATTTACAGTCCTTTGAAAAATTTGGTATTGAAATTTGTTTTTCAAAGGATTGAAATCAGTTCTTTGATGATTGATATAATGAGTTTCAATCGTTTTGAAATATGGCATTGGCATTGAAATAACTGAAATCACACTGTAAGAAAAAGGAAATTGATTATGCCACTCTTTTGAAATAGTAAGTTTCCCTTTCTGAATTATGAAATGTATGAAACTGCTATTTCTAATATATGTATCTTGTTACTTTGCTATTTCTAATATATGTATCTTGTTATTTCAATGAGATACATATTGAAATAGATTTTTAAATATAAATTGAAATGGTTTGCGGCCTTCTGGAATATTCAATTTCAATCTTCTTTGAAGAATATGAAATAATTAGTTTCACTTCTTTTTTGGTGAGTTTGGAATATATGAAGTAAACGTTTTTTAAAATTCAAAATTGTAGTAAAAGAGTTCAAATCAATTTAAAGTGAGAGTGGTTGATCCTTTGAAAAAATGAAGTATGTACTTCTGTAACATGTGCGTATTTGTAAAGTGAGAGCCGTGGCAGTTGTGGCTGAAATCACATGGGTGGGTCCAGCTGGTCAAATCACGTGGGTGGCCCCAATATGATGAAATACAGAGGTTTAAATGAATAATAGATTGGAATACAAGGATACAAATTCTGACAACTTTTGAGATGGCAAGATCCTATTGGCTGGAGAAGCTCCGGTAGATCCCGGCTCCGGTAAAAAGAGGTTTGCGCACCCAGGCACCACTGGCCAGCCACACACTCACCACCAGTCAACAAACAAGGACCCATGGACATTGGAGGGAGCGGGTCACACCACCACCACTGTGCCACCCCCTCCACCATCCAAGATGGCAATGACAAAGGAGGTTGCCCAGTCCGAGCCACCCACGGCCTCGTTTAGCTGCGGTTGCATCCTGCCCTCTAGTGTGTACCTCCTACACGCTGCCGCCACAGCACACCGCTCCTGTGCGCCACTGCACTGCCCGCCCACCGTCAAAGTGCGACACCCTAGCCCATCCGCCTCGGCCTGCTCCGAGCCCGAGGCATGAGGGGGCGAGACCTCCCCGCCGCCATCGGTGCCGACCAACCTTCACCTAGCTGCGCCCTCTGGCGGTGGTGAGAGGGAGGAGGAGAAGGAAGGAGGACCCCGCCTGTGGCGGCTAGGGTGTCCTCCCAGTCGCATGCGGGGCGACGC
>NC_041383.1:23335574-23350465 GCF_002162155.2 Triticum dicoccoides
CTGGGTTTGTCTTCGTAGTGAGTTTCATCAATGGGATCCTTGTGTCACCATAGCATCTATGGCTTCCCCCAGTATACCGTCTTATATTCAATACATGAATTTTGTGCGTCGACAATGATCTTTTGTTTGAACACAGAACAATCAAAGTCGCTCACATACACTCACCTGTATGAACGCATGCATGCACACCCTCCTCCTATGAGCACCTCCGAGAGTCGACAACAACCTGAGACATGTGACAGGTGGCATGGTCCATAGGACCTGGTGCCCATCATTGTGAATCGTGTTTGCATGAGGATATGGTCATTGCATGTGATCGGAAGTAATCTTGTACTCCCTCCGTCCCAAAAATCTTGTCTTATATTTGTCTAAATACGGATGTATCAAGTCATGTTTCAGTATTAGATACATCCGTATCTAGACAAATCTAAGACAAGAATTTTGGGACGAAGGGAGTACGACATTACGTGCATATGTGTACTTTAATGTATCATTGACAAAGAAAAAAGGGTGTGATAACTCGCTCCCTTCATATGTAGTAAATAAAGTGTGTGGCTCAAAGTACACATAATAATAATTCCAAAGAGTTACATGATGAATTGTTGGAAAGTTCACACTAATCATCAAACACAAAGCACAACAATTGCTCTTGGGCAACATTTTTATTTCTTACAACAAACCTCCCCCTCCTCGCGTAATCTTCTATATATTGTTAATGTTTGATTGCTAGCAATCGACGATGGAGCTCCCCAAGAGCCATAATCGGGTATAAGTTGCGATAGTTGGCATAGTTAAAGTACAAGGAGGAGTTAAAGCATCCAACGTGTTCCTGTGTCATAGTGAAAGAACAAGCATGAAGGTATATGCATTTTAAGTTACAATTCTCAATGGTTATTAATTAGTTCAACATAGCAGTGGATTAACTAAGGGTAATATAAGAATCTGCATGTGTGCCAATGTCATTGCACATCTTGGCACTTTCATATAGTTTATTTTCACATTGTTGTTGTTTCTACATTCAGTTCCAGAAAGGCCTAGATTAACTTTTATTAGCTATTACTTTTGGGGATGTATTTTTTGCAATCATAAAAGAATCATCTTAAGACTATTAATTGTTCATTTGAAAAATTATATGGACATAGTAACCTGTTGGGGGAATTCGCCTGTTTCTAGTTGCATGTTGATTAATTGTCTTGCTGCTTGAAATAGTGGTACTGGATCTCGTTCGACCTAGTTACAAAGACAATATAAAGAATTTTTTTAGATAATGCAAATATCCCAGAAGGGTCAAATTTTATGAGAGCCTTTTAATTAAAAGACCAAATGAACACCAACTTCAAGAAATGAAAAACTAACCTGCCCAGCATAAATTAAAGCCAACATCGCAAACGAAGTGTTCACAACATTAGGTTTATGGCTATCAACATAATCCTGTAACAAAATTTATTAGAAAACATATATACTCATAAATATATATGGATAAACTTTAACCCATGCTTCTAGCTGACAAGAGTTAACCCTGAGATTTTAGATGTTGATTTAATTTTCATTTCATGGATTGTGTAAAAATAAATGGAAGGTCCATGCTAATTTGAGGCTCAACATTTGTTCCAATAATTATTTGGATACTCCTTTTGGTAGTACCTATTTGTTTTGTTTTTGTTTTAATTACTTAGTAGTGCTAACATGATCAGGATACACATGTTATTTTTAAGAATCAAGGCCCGGACAGGAAGGACCTAAACATGGGGGCGGGTAGGTGAGATCCATGTCACATGAGTATTATGTACCATATCTCTCCCATAATATAAAAGCGTTTTGATGTAGTGTCAAAACGCTCTTATATTATGGGACAGAGGGAGTAGTTGTTAAACAAAAGTAACCTAACCTAACATAAGATGTATCCACTGCCCATCGTCAATTTATCTTTTCTCTAAGAAATAAATTTGTACTTTTACTAATATCATGCATAATTTTAGGTCTTTCATGAAAAAAATGGATGTTGATAGCTAGATTTGTCAGATAAACTCTAGTTTCTGCTCTCTTGGTGCTTTCACAAGAGTTCCATTATATTTAAGTGAGTTTTGCCCAATTGGTCGTCCTTTTTGTTGGACATACTTAACAATTCAACTTATATATGTTGAAAGTATAACCACTTTTAGTCCATCCAGTAGATCATCTTCTATTGTTTTTATAATGTTCTCTAATACTTAGTATGATTTTATCACACAACTGAACTATGAAATGGCACCACATTATATTGTGTACTATAAGACATCTAACTACCATTTGAAGGAATTCATTGATGAATTAAGGTAACTAGATATATTACCTCATTATGACTAGAAAGATAGCTTTCACCCCATCCACCGATGCTTTGTTGTTTTGATAACAAAAAGGTGCATGCTTTCCTGATGGGGTAACTATTATCATAGGTTCTTCCAGCAGCAACTAATCCTCTTACCGCAAACATGGTTCCATAAGTGAAACAGATTGCCCATGTGCCATACCTACAAGATAATAACAAGACTATAGTCCCACATTCTGAATCAAAAGTAAACTAATTTACACACATAAATTGCATAATGTTACTTACCATGAACCATCATTCTTTTGATTGTTTTCAATAAATTTAGCAGCATCTCGAATGCATTTTTCTATCTCATTTCTACGATATAGTGGATGTACCTCTTGGAATATAATCAAAGCATCAAGCACCGATGATGTACATTCAACAGATCTACCAAATTTTTATATGTCACGATTTAGTTCACTTGAATGGATATAATAATGAAGAATATATGATAATTATGAATTAAAGAGTGTTTGCATCTCTTACGGATAGTCGACAACAATATTCCGAAAACTCTCAGAAGGGTTGAGAACCTAGCTTGTGAAGAAGAAAACCAGTCAGAGTAGAGAGGGGTGATAGAAATATAATGGTTTGGAGAGTAACATGTTCTTGGGAATGAAAGGGGAGAAAAATTCACAAAAGGTTCTTAATCACTATTTTGCAAATTTTATAAGAAAAATACATTGGCAATTAGTAATACCATACGACCAAACAACTACATAGTATTGCAAATAATCCCTACAACGCGTTCCTTCTATATTTCCAAATTCCTATGGCAATGGACATGTTAAAAAAATTATATTGATAATTCATCTCTATTAGTTCAGTTTATGAAGTAGAAATGAGTGTTACATACCTCTAACCAAGAGAAGGTCCGCTTAGATTCATATGTAGAAAAGGTACCATCCTTATTCTTGAGCATGAAAAAATAGAACTTGCTATTAATGAGATGTTTAATGGAACAAATGATTTACAATAATAGTGTGTCTAAACAGTACATATACATGAAAGATAGGATGCAATCGATGGCATCATACAATCGTTCTTGTTTTATTAGTGAGATGTTTAATGGAACTTGCTATTAGTAAGATGTTTAATGGAACAAATTATAACTAACTTTAATATGTATATGTACCATGAAAGATAGGATGCAATCGATGGCATCATACAATCGTTCTTGTTTTATTGGATCTCCAACAAGGTCGGGTGATATCTTTGATAACAGTAGCAATGCCTGAAGGAATTGTGACAAGTTAACCTCTTCCACAAAAAATGACCATTTCATTAAAAATTGTACTAGATAATCAATTATATATATATATATATATATATATATATATATATATATATATATATATATATATACCATAAAGAGATATCCTTAAGTATCAAATTAATTAAAGAACACAGATACTTATATTGACCTTAACAGCTTCTGCAGTACAGTCAGACACAGACCAACCGTTGTCAACACTTGAAAGGGTCCATGATCCTTTTGATCTATGGCGATAGTAACGTTCATAATTTGGATGGTTGCTAAGGACCTTCAATTATAAGAAAACATGTTACGATTGCTCTAGGATCAATTCATGCATATTATGGAGAACAAAAAACCTGTGAGTTTTTCATGAATTCATGAGCCTTTTTTATAGTTGGCCCAAACTCGCTAATAAGATTTGTGGAGCAATAGGCTTGAATTATGAATGCTATTTCCCAGCTATGACAACCATCATATACCTGTAATATACAATACATCATCATTTGAATTTGCCATATCTGGTGTTCTAATTAATTCCCTTTCTTAATTTTAAATACTTGTTATAGCATTCACTATAAATTAAATACACATATCCATATTTTTCACATTGGGAATAACTAAAATTAAGATAGGAAGAATGATGGTTCTTTTTTATGTCTTATAAGGTGCACCTAAAGAGAATTTGCGTCCTAGTATAGATGCAACTACAATTTCGCTACTATGAAACTTGGGCATGTTTAAATCATGCCTATTGCATGCAACTTAGTTAGGGATCAAAAGAAATTCCTTATGAGACTAATGGTATCACATTATTTGAGACAAACAAATCTATTCATGAATTACGTTAATGTGTGAAATTTTGACACACAACTAAATCTATCAAATATTCTAAACTATACCTGTGCCTTCATCCCATCTTCTGCAAGCCACAAATAATCATAAAACCTTGGAAGATGTTGTTTGAACGCATCCGAATTTGGGTTTTCTACCCAGCAACATATCATATTTAATGCCTAAGAATAATTAAATTATGTTAAATTTTGATAAAAAATAATGTAGATTGTTAGTAAAAGAAATGTGAACTTAAATTTTAATTATTTCACCTTGGTAATAGGGCAAATGCCAACATATTTAGTTGTTTCATCCTCGTAATGGATATGCTTCATGAGGTTACTCAAAGCTCTCTCTCTTAGCTTGTTGGCCGGCCAACAATTCAAAATTGGCTCCACAAACTTGTTTAGGCAACCAAATATAAGATTTTGCGCTTGTGAGCGTGGGTAATGCAGGTCCTCCTGTAACGAAAAACATGTTCAAACTAAACTAGCTTTCCCATCTAGATATTTCATCTTTATAGAATTACCCAGTCAACGTGACATGGATGTACTCCCTCCGTCCCAAAATTCTTGTCTTAGATTTGTCTAGATACGGATGTATTTAATACTAAAATGTGACTTGATACATCCATATTTAGACAAATCTAAGACAAGAATTATGGGACAGAGGGAGTACTTGATAATTCATACTCATTTTTAAACTTGAAATCACACAAATTCGAACAAGGTTATGTCTTGAATTAGTAACAATTAGCAGTAGGATACATAGTAAGAAATTAACAAACCTTAGCACAAGAATCACGTGCCTTGTCCCAGTCAATATTCGTGTAGGGCACACTATAGAGGTCTTCCCGCAATGCTAATATTGTTGGACTAAGGGGACCAACAAATTTTATTCCATAAAGGTATGCCATTGACATGTACACCAATCGGGTATAACACCAAAATCGACCTAGATATGAAGTGTTATTTTTTATTGAATGGCTGATGAAAGATAAATATCAACTAACAGAAAGAAAAAAATATTATTTTCTATAGTTTATCATTGGCGGCAGACTTATATGGCGATCCATGCATTGGTGAGCACCCTGTAAAATATACATGAAAACATCTCTTAAATTAAAGCTTGCTCTTCTTATGGGCCTGTCTTCTTCAACAAAACCTTTCCAAGTGCTACAATTGCAATATTTCTTTTTTCTGTAAGTAACTCAGTGTGGTCCCTTACATAAGCCATTAGTCTATTTCTTGCACAACTAAAAAATGTACGTATATCCTACATTTATATAATTTGCTTCTTCTCTTATTGTGTAGTATATATATTAGCATATTGAACAAGTACCTGGGTGAACTGGAAGAAAATCCGGAACCAACCATAATTCAGGAATAATTGGATTATTTCCTGACCAATCGTAGACTCCTATTATCTGTGATGTTATACACGAGTTGCTTGTGTTAATCTTAGTATAGGTATGAACTAATATTATCTCAGTAATTAGGAATAAGGGGCATCATCAAAATCCTATGTTATTTAATTTACCGAGAGCCATATTTTCCCCCATTGTGGTATGGCAGTTGCACTTCCATGAGATATAATCCAAGAACGACCTTTGGCTAATGCGTCAAGATCACCATTTAGCTTCTCACCAAGAAGCATTAAGCATACATAATTCATGCATGTTCCAAACATGGTACTTGGCCCAAGAACTTGCTTTCCCCACCCTCCATCCTCGTTCTGCAAATTTTTATAATGCACGACAAATTCACAATTTTTTTTTTGTTTTGAATCATATGCAAATATTATGCTAATTCCCTACCTGTTGATTGTAAATGTAGCGACATATCTCATGCTTGTGTTCAAAAGATAGTACAGTGTTAAGTGATCCTGTAACATATAGAGAGAATACCTGCAACATAAAAGAACATCCAAATGTACGAGGATCATCGTCTAGACGAGCAAAATTACATCGATGAAGAATAAATTCAAATAAATAGTTATAAGCTTCCCTAAATCCCAAAATTAGTTCACACATTTAATTGGTCGACTCACCTTAGTCATTCGAGTGTTGTCATTATGCATGTCACACATTTTGATTTGGCAGTGTTTTGGCATACCTTGCAGTAAATTATGGTTATATGCTTCTATGATCCCGAGACATAGTGTAATAACACTTCTAGATAAGAAATGTCCAAGTCTTCTATATTGTTGTAAATGTTCAAGCTAAACAAATTGGGAAAAAGTAGTCCAATTTCATCCATTAGAAAAGCAATTTGTAGCCACTAAACTTTTTATATTTATACAGATCCCAGGAATGAGCATTCTTCTCACAAGAACTTACATACACATAAAGAAAAGACATCTACTTGCATAATTTCTTTCGAAGACATTTTAAATTTGGAAATTTGTTTTCTATTAAAAAGGTGAACCTTTTAATGACTCCTACATTTAATATTTTCGCCAAGGCATGGGTAACAATATTACACTTATAGTTTCCTAAATCATATTAGTTACTAGGAAAGAAGTTCTAAAATGAAGTGGTCGATCACCATGAATAACCTCGAATCGGCATAACTTCATCTAGCACATCTAAAACAATTCAATCAATCTTTCAATTAAACTCTGCACTGCAATTACCAATTTGAATAATTTCTGTATATTATGTATGATAATTATAGATTTTTTCTTATGGGATAGTGCATATGATAGTAGACCATCTATGTGGTTGTATTGCCATATAAAATATACATTACTGGACAATGTAAAATATTTATTGCAAGTACATGTAATGGACATAGTTATCTCCCAAAATCTAGGATTTCACAACCTACATTATTGTTGGTATGTAAGAAAAAAGTAAACAAATATAGAAAAAATTGTACCACAATAATCTTAGTAAAATACTTACAAAGATGGGCATAATGAACAAAATTCCACTGTAATCACCAGGCCAATGCCCATCATGTGCTTGTAGAGTTGAATATTGATTTAATGCTCGCGTCAAAGAAGCAGATATAATTTCCTCAGTGACTTCTATAGTATTTTCAAGCTTAAGGGTTGGAATATGCATTGAAGGTGTGTTGAGTTTTGCATACTACAAGGAAGGATATACACCATTAGGACTAAACAATACATTAAATGATGTACCCTACAAAAATAGCACCAACCTCCATATAGAAACATACGACATGAAGGTTTTCATGATTTAAGTTTGATCGACCTATAGATTGATTATATGGACTATTTGACACAAGATTGCTACCATACATCTACGAATAAAAACACTAAATTTGTACAAAATAACCTACACATTGGTGAAGAAATTTCTATTCAAATTTAGGATAAAATTTGAAAAACTAGCAGAGTGGAGCATGCACATGCGCAGAAAACATCTTAGTCGGTTTATTTTATACAACACAATAACACATATTCTCCATAGTTGTACTATGTTTTTTTATCTAATAGTGTCAGTTCGTGATGCATGGATTGACAATGGAAATAAAAAATTAACAAACTAAAACACAATGAACGCTCCCCCGCAAACTGAATTAACCACCTCTAGTAAAATATATAACAAAAATGGAGCATAAAATAAACACGAAGGCATAGGCATGACATCAGGTGAGGTAGAAATAGAATAAGTGCGGAAGTGTAATAGTGGTGTAATTCATATGGTTATCTATAACAATGGGTATTTAACTGCAAAAAACCCGGGTATTTAGCCACTTAGTATTATAACTACTGTTTTTTGTCTCCTCCATAAACCGAATCAAATAAGTCCTATAGAATCACTTAAATTTTACTATGTCGTGGTATATAAATTATGAGAGAAAAAAGTCAGATTAGATTTTAAAAATTGATTATAGTTTACGCCACAATCTTTTGTCCTTTTGATCTAGGAAAACTAAATTAAGATTGAAACATTTAGTTGATGGTAAATAATTAATATACACTTTAACATCAATAAAAGTCAAACGCTACTTGAAATAATCGTGTATTTTTAATGTGTACTTCAATGTGTAATGCTATATTCACATAAAAATCAATTTTGAGTTAAAATCTTACAATGATTAATCATATCACTCCATTTGACCTTTCCCAAATACATTAAGCCTTAATTGTTTTTTTAGCTTTAAAATGTATGACAATATGGTTTCAAGTTTCACTAATAGCTGGTAAATATTCATCTTCGATATAGTATTATATACACACTGTCCATTCAGTTCAGTATATTTAAGAAAAATACAGTATCTAGTATTTTTATGCCCTTACTATCATTTTGAAAACATACTTTTATATACAGGCTAAATGACATGACTCCTTTACCCTTAATCTATTGTGTAGGCGTACATGCACAAAGCTTTGTTATACGTACTATTTGTTAATGTAGACTAACTTGCTGATGTTTGAAATCTCATTGGACAACCAATCAGAACCCTATGTGAGGTCTATATGTGACTTCCTGAATATCATATTGTATGTATTTTATTCACTACATTTATTTGACAAAACTATCGATTACATGCCTTCGTTTCACATCAGATAATAATGTGTCTCATGAAAACAAATCATTTTTCTACTCATAGGTGTGTATTCCTATCTATTTATTTCACTCTATTTTTCAAAGGTGTTTTTGTCATCAGAACCTATAGCCATTGATCTCGGTGAATTTGATTTATTTTCATGTATTTAGTTTAACTTTGAATAACGCAGTTTGATATACTGGATAAACAACATGCCATTCTCCTTCCGTCGTATAATCGATAGTCCAATCATGTGTGTTCAAATGTGTGTTAACACCAATTTTATTCATCATTTGCACTTAATATTTAGACACCTTACGATAGTCGATCAGTTCAACCGCCCCTTATACAAATGGTCGACAACTTGAGTTACACTATTATGCAAAAATAAACCTTCATGTTCCATATTGTAATATAATAATTTTTATTATATGTTTTTTTAGAAATACCAAGTTGATGTACCTTCTGCAGTACCTTCCAAAAACATTTATCGAGGATGCTCCAGATTTTTTCTAGATTATTGTGTTCATGTCAAAATTAGCCATTTCCTGAAATGATTTTGTATTATTTAGGTACTAAATATTTTTCTAGACACTTCTTGGATATAATTAAAATTGAAACTACATGTATCTCAAATGAGGCCTCCAATGCAAAACGAGTCATATCTAAGTACTTTTGTAACTTTTAGCTCCTAGATATATATTTTTTTCAAATGTTTGCTTAGGAAAGTAACTACCTTTACATACATCTTCTTTATTTTTCAATTCCTATAAAAATAAGATGTGATATAAAATATGAAATTGAAATGTGACTATTAGGCTTTTTAAATCTTAAATGCGTCAAACATTTTCTACACATGGTGTATATTACATTGTTCATATAAAGTTTAACATTTTTTCTAGTTCTTTGCTATTGTTTAGAAATAAAAGGAATTCTAGCTATTTACTGGGTATAATTCACATTTGGACTACGTGTATCTCCAAGAGGGCCTCTATTTTCTAATTCCATATTTAAGTAACTCGGTGCAGTTGTAATGTAACATGTTGAGTTATCGGGTGTTTATTAATTATATCATATGATAGTAGGAAATAATATCAAGAGTATCCTCATTGATTTTCTAACCATTGATGGTTTTGTATTTGAGTTCTCCTTGTGTTTGCTTTATCTAAACGTGAAATTTGTTCATTTGAAAATATTTCCAATTCATCCAAGCCAAAATTCCCAGGCCCAAACTTTCTCCCTCACCATAGGCTGAGCCTATTCTTCTTGCTTTCCTTTTTCCTTTTTCCCCATCGAATGGGCCAAGCACTTTCCCTGCTAATAGCGGCATAGAGCAGACAAATTACCTAAGGGGCACATTACATGGGACAAATTACAGTATTGTGACACTTTTACCGTTTTTTCATGTATTTACTTTACCATTTAGTCATTTACCTTTTCTGTTTTAGTTTCCGCTTTTATTTTCTATTTTTGTGGTTTTCATTCTTTTCTACTTTTTTCTTATCTTTTACCTTTTTAGCAATTCTTTTATTTTTTCCATTTTTGTTTGTCATTTCTTCCAATTTTCTATTAAATGATATATAAATATTTTTAGGAAGACACATGAAAATTTTAAAAACTATATCAACATGTTTCTAAATTAGGTGAATTCTTTTCTCATTACATACTTTTCAAATGCACAAAGATATTTAAAACAAAATATATATTTAATTATCCATGTACACATTTCAAAAATAAACATTTTTTTAAATATATGAACATTTGTGAAAATATGTGAACACCTTTTCAATGAGATTAATAAGTTTTAATACGTATACACATTTTCGAAGATAAATCAGACTTTTCTAGAAGTACATTTAATCTTCGTAGTTACATTTTTTTACCATTTTTTTCTTCAGAAATGTGTACGTACTTTCAAAATTACACAAATGTTTCTAAAATAGGTGAACATCTTTTAATTACATATTTTTAAATGCATGGACGATTCAGAAAATCAGATGCGCACTTTTAAATTTGTGAATGATTTTTAAAAATGTAGATCATTTTCTTTGAATATATGTATAATTTAGAAAAAGTGAGCATATATTTAATTACATGAATACTTTTTTAATATGTAAACTCATTTTTTTAATACATGGAGAATTTTCAAAAGTACATATACAAAGTGTAATTTTTACACGGGGTCGCAACGGTTGCGGGTTGCCTTGTGGCGTGCAGGTGCGCGTAAGGGTAGGGTGTGCGTGTGTGCGTTCATAGGGGTGAGTGTATGCGCGTGTATATGAGCGCTTGTGTCGTACTGATGTTAAAAAAAAAGATATGCACGAGCAGCTTGCTAACCAGCAAACCAATGGGAGATAAGTGGACACGTCTGCTTGGACACCTCGATGAATGCATCCAGACTTGGTGTGTCCACTTATGGATATGCACCCCAGGCAGCCCAGGCCATTGCCTGGGGCGTGGAAAAAATCGTAGGCCTATATTTAGAAAAAAAAAACTTTGGCCTGGGGCGCAGTCCAGGTCCAAGCCCAGGCAGCCCAGGCGAACAGGCCCAGCCGGCAGGCCGTCCCAGGCCAACTCACCCGCACGGCCGCACGAACTCGACATCGAGACGCTCTCCCGCAAGGCCGCAACCCTAAGCCGTCGCCCGTCGCCGCTCGCCGTCGCGGTGTCGCCAGTCAGGTTCTTGCCTCCGTCCGCTCGGATTCCCCCCTTCCAGCGCCCCCCGTTTCAGCGCCCGCCCCCTCCCCCACCCGATTGTGACGCTGCCGCTGCGGCGCTGCCGCTGCGGGCCTGCGGGAGTGCGGGTTGCTGCCTTGGTCGCCGTGTCCGGCGTCCGGCGAGGCGGCGAGGGCGCGAGGCAGCGAACCAGGATAGGACGCGACCGCACGAGGATTCAGCCTGCAGGCTGCCCGGCCCGGCGTCCAGCGAGGTTGATGCCCTGTTTTGATGGCTTGATGCCCTGTTTTTGTTTATAGATGCCATTGTCTTGTCAGTATTCGATTGGATGATGATGATGATTTTAGTTGTTAGATGCCACTGTTTCTCTGTTTGTTAGATGTGTCATGTAGAAACCAATTTTGACATTGAGAAATTTTTGTTTCTCTAAAATTTTACAGGAGCTCAAGATGAGCAAAAGAAACAAGACATTGAATTCTTTTTTTCAAGTTCGAACCACCGAAGCCGCAGAAACCGGTCCTTCAGCTCAAACAACTGATGTTGGATCCATGGCTGCCCCTAATGTTAGAGCTGAACTCAAACCAGGTGATGTTAAATCTGACCCCGTTAAGAGAATACCAATTGAGGAGTTAGATCCAGACATTAGAGATCTTGCTAGAAGGGAGTACATTAGTATGGGTCCTTGCCAACCAACTAATCATACATATGAAAAGATAAATGGTAGGAGCTTTCATGACTATTGGTTCAATGATCATCGCGGCTGGTTGGAATATAGCATTGAAAAAAAATCAGCCTTTTGCTTTTATTGTTTTTTGTTTAAGCAACCAAGAGCTGAAAACTATGGTATTGAAGCATTCACGAGAAATGGATTCAAATCTTGGAAGGATGGACCTAAAGTTTTTAATCAGCATGTTGGCAAGCATGATAGTGCTCATAATAAATCTAGGCAACATTGTGAGGATTTCAAAAATCAAAGACAAAATCTGCCACATGTCTTTGATAGGGGTTCTCAGAAGCAAGAAGAAGAATACAAAGCCCGTCTCTTGATTATATTGGGTATTGTCAAATTTTTGATACTACAAGCTCTTGCTTTTCGTGGTCATGATGAGTCTACTAGCTCAATGAATAAGGGTAACTTTAAAGAGTTGTTGGACTTGTTCATAAAAAAAGACCCAAAGGTGGCAAAATTATTTGGGGATGCGGGAGATAACCATAAGCTGACATCACATAAGATACAAAAGGATTTATGCAAGGCTATCGCACACGTAAAGGTGTTTTGCCTCGTCCTACACGTAAGTTTTCACATTTTGCATTTATCGTTAATTAGTTTTGCCTGCTATATTATGCACTGATTCACATTTCAAAATTGATGATTGAAGGTTTAGCGATGTCTGCTATTGAAGATGTAGTCATGGGAGGCTCAGATCAACCAATCATTTGATTTGGTATCAAACTTCTGTATCATTTATCTATGCCACATATTGTCTTTTGATTTGTCTTGCTTTATTAGTTGACCATCATGGAACAAATGCTGCCATTGAACATCATGTTTGGTTTTTTTTTTTAGTTATGCAAAACATAGATTGATTCTTGTATGCCTTGAAATTGAAGTTTTTTCTGGGTAGTTTTTAGCCATTAGTTGTTCGCCTGGGGTGTCAGCAATTCCTATCCTTTTTTTTAAATTAAACAAAAATATAAAAAAGCCGATGGACTACGGAAGAGCTGCCTGAGCGAGCCTAGTAGCAGCTCTCTCCCTCTCTATTCGCATGGCTGCACGAGGAGTAGGGCGGACGATTTGATCCTGGTCACCGCATGAGCGCGTCGCCGCCGCCAACAGCTAGAGTCGCTCGCTGCTCCGTGCACCCATGGGCTCGCCGCTCGCCCTGCCACCGCCTAGAGTCGCCCTAACAACCGACAGAAACGTCCTTCCCAATCCTTGCTCTTCTCTGGTGGCCGGTCCTCCTGCATATCGATATGTCGTGCATATAAGTGGACGCGGCATCGGAGAACCAGATGTGAGGAGAAGCAGACGCACATGGGTTCATTGAGGACATGCACGTACTCGAAACGCATTAGTTAAAAACGGGGCTTTAGTCTCGGTTGACAACGGCCTTTAATTCCGGGTCACCAACCGGAACAACAAAATTGAGACTAAAAATCTTCATCTTTTAGTCCTGGTTGGCCACGGCCCGGGACTAAAGTCCCTCGACGTGGCCACCCGCGCGCGCTAGGAGCTGGAGGACCATTAGTTTTAGTTGGTGACATCAACCGGGACTAAGGTCCCTCCACATGGCCGTACGATATCTCCAACACCATCGAGCCGCGCCACCCAGACTATAGGCCCATGGCACGCAACTGCTGATGTTTTTTGACATGCTCTTCTACTTGGGACTGGCTCAAGTCCGACGTTTGGTAGATATTAGAGCATCTCCAGGCGATCCCCTATAAATTAACATAGTAAAATTCTTAGTGGAGTATATATACTTTACTATTTTTTTGCCGTTTCTAGCCGACCCCCTAAATTTAAAGGAGTAAACTTCAATTTGATCAAATTCGGAGCAATTTGAACCAAAAGTAGCATGCATTCAAACATAAACATAGGTAGTTTTGCACAAATGAATACAAAACATAAATTTAAGCTAAACTAAGCAACTAATAAACTACTTTCGTTCGAAGTGTAGGTCGAGCCAATCCTTCCTGGTGTGCCGCGTGCCGGGTCCGGGCCGGTGCCGTCGTCGGGGAAGACACTCCTCCACTCGTTGACGTCGATCTCCTCGTTCTCGCCGCCCTCCGCGCCGCCGTCCTCGCCGCCTTTGACCTCATCGTCGGAGATAACGATAACGTCGTCGCCGGCGTTGGCAAAGATCATCCGCTCCGCCTCCACGACCTTCGGGTGCTCCGACAGAGCTCTTTCATGTAGGCCTCGAGGCGCTTCCTTGCCTCGCGGTCCTCCAGCACCATAGCCGAGCTCACCACCCCTGGCTCCGGCGGACGAGGTGGACCGGAGCCGTGCCGAAGGGGAAGTTGAGCGGGCCGCCGCATCGTATTAGCAGACCTGCCAGTGGTCATACTCCGTGGCCGCGAACTCGGCCGTGTGGAAGGTCCCGAGCCACCGCCGGGTGTGGGTCTCCATGATTTCGGCCTCCCACGTCCCCCAGTGCCGTTGCCGGAGGACGACCCCCGCGTTGCGGATCGTCGCCGGGGACCGGCGGCAACCACGTCCAGTCATTGAAGGGGCAGGGGAGGGCGGGGG